>NW_026707576.1:35000-112500 GCF_902713425.1 Acipenser ruthenus
CCTTGGACTTTTCCACATTTTATTGTGTTACAACAAGGAATTCAAAATTGATTTCATTAGGAGTTTTTGCCACTGATCAACACAAAAAAAGTCCATAATGTCAAAGTGAAAAATAAAATCTACAAATTGTTCTAAATTAATTACAAATACAAAACAGAAAATGATTGAACATGGGTCAGTCGGTCCTAAGAGATAGGCGAATGCCGTTCTGAAAGGGAGGGGTGATTGCCTCCGTCGCCCCCCGGCCGATCCAAAGAGAGTCGGGTTCAGATCCCCGAATCCGGAGCGGCGGGTGTGCGGCCTGGTGCGCATCCCTCAATTTGTCAATGGAGAATGTCAGAGGGAAGATTAACCATCTTCTTTGCACTCTTTCTAGAGCAGCAATATCCTTTTTGTAACAAGGTGACCAGAACTGAACACAGTATTCTAGGTGAGGTCTTACTAATGCATTGTAAAGTTTTAACATTACTTCCCTTGATTTAAAATCAACACACCTCACAATATATCCGAGCATCTTGTTGGCCTTTTTTATTGCTTCCTCACATTGTCTCGATGAAGACATTTCTGAGTCAACATAAACTCCTAGGTCTTTTTCATAGATCCCTTCTTCAATTTCAGTATCTCCCATATGATATTTATAATGCCCATTTGTATTGCCTGTGTGCAATACGTTACACTTCTCTCTATTAAAATGTAATTTGCCACGTGTCTGCCAAGTTCTGAATGCTGTCTAGATCATTTTGAATGACCTTTGCTGCTACAACAGTGTTTGCCGCCACTCCTATTTTTGTGTCGTCTGCAAATTTAACAAGCTTGCTTACTATACCAGAATCTAAATCATGAATGTAGATTAGGAATAGCAGAGGACCTAATAGTGATCCCTGAGGTACACCCCTGGCTACCTCACTACATTTTGAGGTTTCTCCTCTATTTAGTACTTTCTGTTTTCTACATGTTAACCACTCCCTAATCCATGTGCATGCATTTCCTTGAATCCCTACTGCATTCAGTTTGAGAATTAATGTTGAAAGGGAGGGAAGATCTTCTCCACATTCTTTTGAATGACAAATGTTCGTTTTGAAAAGTAAATGTTGAAAGGCCGGGAAGATCTTCTCCACAGAAGATCCTCCCAGCCTTTCAACTTTTTTTCAGAAAAAATACAATTAAAAAAGGCATCAGTGTTTAATTTCCAGATGATTTTAAACTTGCAGCACATTTCAAACGACTATCGGAACATTATTTCTTTAAAACAAATGTGGATATTATTTATTTTTCAATAAAGGATTTTAAGATTTTTTTCTCAAAGAGTTTCCCAGTTTTCAATCATTTGAAACATGTACTGTCTTCCAAATGCCTGTTCCTAACGAATTGGCTATTCTCCTTGCTTGACACATTCCTATTTTTATGAAATGTAGCAGTTGCATGAGAGGCAGAGCTGCAGCATCTGCCCAGCTAGGAGCTGCCTTGCTGTGCCAAGTTATGCGCTCCATACCCTTGCTGTGCGGATCTTTGTTGTATTTAAAATGACATTTTTACGCAGAGGAGCAGGGTACAGACAAAGGGAGCAGGGGACAGTTCAAAGGGAGCAGAGGGCAGGGTAGATTAAACAGCTTTGTATGTAGATTAAACATATTTATACTGGGGCAGTACACAATAGCCGGGATCCCTGAACTAGCCAATGTTGGAACTTAGTGTGACAATACTGGAATATGACCAGAGTCAGAATAGTGCTACATGAACAGAGTCAGAATTGAGTTATATGACCACAGCCAGAATCGAAGTAAATGACCAGAGCTACAAAAAAAGCTTTACCTTCTTCTAAGGTATAAAGTCGGTCTCTGTCAACAAGTACAGGTGTTTATACACTGACACAGCCCCTGTGTAAATGAGATCAGGCCTTTATACACTGACACAGCATCTCTGTCAACAAATACAGGTGTTTATACACTGACACAGCATCTCTGTCAACAAATACAGGTGTTTATACACTGACACAGCATCTCTGTCAACAAATACAGGTGTTTATACACTGACACAGCATCTCTGTCAACAAATACAGGTGTTTATACACTGACACAGCATCTCTGTCAACAAATACAGGTGTTTATTTGTACGCCTTTGAACAAATGACAAACAGTATTGCACAGAAACGTCTGGGGTGGTTTAAAATTGACACAAAGCTGCATTTTATCACCAAATGGTCTCAAATTGTAGGTCTGATCACTGTGGACTAGAGCATTTTTGCAATATGTGTGGAACTTTCCTATTTATGGAGGTATGCAGCCTCAAAGCTAGCTGGTTTTTGCTGTGCAGTCAAATCAACTGTATTGAACAGAATGGTATATAACTGCCAGTTTACTAATAATGAAAGAAATCCCCCAAACAGGCAAAAGTGGGTTTAAATTGAAGATCACAACTTCTAGTTTACATTAAACCTGACTATGTGGCTAAGAAATGTGGAGATATTGAGAAACTGGGAGGAAACCATTGACATATTCAGCTATTTTTCTATAACTGCCAGTTTACTACTAATGAATGAAAAATACAAAAAATCACCAAAACAGCCAAAACTGGGCTCAAATTGAACATCTCATCCTCTAGACAGCTTTATTTCTGCAGCGGCAGAAATAAAGCTATCAAAGGTGACGATGCAGGTATGTACCCTATGT
This sequence comes from Acipenser ruthenus, assembly GCF_902713425.1. Taxonomy (NCBI): domain Eukaryota; kingdom Metazoa; phylum Chordata; class Actinopteri; order Acipenseriformes; family Acipenseridae; genus Acipenser; species Acipenser ruthenus. Next base: position 37,670 of record NW_026707576.1, read on the forward strand.
GTACTGACACACAGGAGAGCATAGGGGCCTCAGAAGAGCAGGCAATTAATATCGGCGGCTGTGTAGGGCAGGCTCGCTTCAAAAAATGGAAGGCTAATCGCGCTTGGCTAAAGGCTAATCCCAGCGGTTCAGTCATTTGCTCGGTTTGTTCAGCAATTCGTGATCTGGGAACCCATATAAAAGAACGACCTGGAATTGACCAGGCCTTTATGAATGGCACAACTGCAACATCAGCCAAAAAACTAAATGACAAAATAAGTGAACACGGTAAATGCAAGTCTCATATGAAATGTGAACACATAGCGCAAGCCAGACAAAAGCAGGCCATAGAGAAAGCTGCTGAAAACAGCACTGCAGTGATCGGAAAAAACGACGAGCATAATGATAACAGCCTACATGATTTGTAAAGAAAACGTTTAAGATGCATCCAAACATTTTGCAGCTACAGCAGCTTAATGGATTGGATACTGGGAACATGCTGCATTCCGACCATGCAGGTTGTAATATGCTCTCGTTTGTAGCAGACAAAATGGCTGCACAACTTGCAAAGTATGTAATTGATTATTATTATTATTATTTATTTCTTAGCAGACACCCTTATCCAGGGCAACTTACAATTGTTACAACATATCACATTATTTTTACATACAATTATATTATTTTAGGCAACTATTTTTTTAACATTGTGCCGCTAAAGTCGGGGACAGGTGCTGGCATTGCAGATGAGTTGCTTTCCAGCCTCAATCAGTATGGCATCACTGCAGACATACTTCGAGAGCGTCTGCTGGGTTTTGCAACTGATGGAGCAGCATCGATGCTGGGGAAATACAAAGGGGCAGCATCAATTCTGCGAGAACAGATCAACAACAATCTAATCGAGATTCACTGCATGAACCACAAACTGGAGCTTGCTGTTCATGACGCTGTTCGAACAGTAAAGGAAGCAAGTCATTTTCAGCTATTAATCGATTCACTGTATTCATTTTTTTCACTAAGTCCCAAGAACCAGAGGCAACTTGAAGCTGTGGCTGCTGAGCTCTGTGTACATATACACAAGGTTGGTCGAGTTTCTGACGTCCGTTGGCCGTCATCTTCCTGCACATCGGTGACTGCTTTATGGGAAAGTTACCCTGCCCTTGTTACATTTTTTAGAAATGGTTCAACAGACATCTCACGTTCTTCACAGGACAAAGCAGAATGTGGTGGTCTACTGGGGAAGATGACAAACTGGCTGTTTGTAATGGAAGTAGCAACAATGAAAGATGCACTCGAGACGCTAAAAGCGCTATCCCTGTTTCTTCAAAATAGGAATTCCACTGTCATCACTGTCAAGCCGGAGATTGATGTTGCATTAAAAGCTCTACGTGCTATGAAGGACAGAGATTGAATAAATACCAGCACAATGAACAACGAGTTCTCAAGAGCCGGTGCATTTAAAGGGGTTCCAATCACACAGCCATCTGACGCTCAACAAATGAAATACAGAGGTTTCCGCACGCAGTTCATACAAGCTTTATTTGACAACATCGAAAGAAGATTTGATGATAAAGGGGTCCTGGAGGAGGCAGCCGTACTCAACCCCACATCATGGCCTGTAGAAGAGGATGCAAGAATTTTGTTTGGGGACGATAAAGTTATGAATCTGTGCAAAACTTTAAAATTCAACGTTTCACGACCTCTAACTATAAAGGAATTCAGAGAGCACAAAGATACTCAGCGCATGGGGGATAACCTGAACAAACTGGTAACCACAGTAGGTGTAATTCCTGTGGTCCACTGCTGAATGTGAACGTGGCTTTAGTGTGATGAACCTTATTCTGACCGACCAGAGAAGCCGAATGCATGTAAGCACACTGAACAGCATGCTGTTTGTTTCAATTAACGGCCCCAACATTGACACTTTCCAAGCTGAGAAATATGCAGAGTTTAAAGGATTAAAGAGGGACACCCACTCTGCAGAGGACAAACCAACAGGAAAGAAAAGAAACGAGAAAACGATTGCCCACCATACCAAACTGTTTTCTTAGACCGATCCAGCCACATCTTGGTGATATCGGTGAGTTTAAAACATTTAACTTATCTTACTTATGTTAATTAAAATGTAAAACGAAAATGAAAAATGATATATAAATAAATGGTGTGCATTTACAACTTCATGTCACCAGGAGTCTCCAAATCAGTTAATGTTTGTTACTGGAAATATAGTAGCTGTGTGAAATATTAACCCTTTGCAGTTCATTTATTAAGTGCGTGTCAGGTCCAATTTATTTTCACACACGCAGTTTATTTTAGACGCGCTGTTTAAAAGTATTTTTTTTCACAGTAAAACAGGTTTAAAAGACACTTCAAAACAACAGGACACTCAGTACTGCATCTCCAGCAAACACCTCAGTAATGCGATCCAAGTCATTATTTTATTACTATAACATCTCAAAAAGCTCTGCAAATGTCTGTGATATTCTCTGAGCGCTGGATGCGGAAGCAGCTATCTTGTTTGTGTATGTCCGTGTTATCTATGTAGTGTCGGGTCTATCAGTATTCATGAGATACACCCACTATTTTTTTTTTTTCCGGCTTCTCTCGGCTCCTATCGGTCTCACTCGGCCATTGAATAGTTTTCTCGGCTTTTTCCGGAGAAAAAAGACTAGAGACCTGTTTTTTGTGTCTTTTTGATGATGTCGGACAGGGTCCGACATTGGACCGGAAAGGGAAAATTGCGATGTCAGACCAGGTCCGACATAGGACCGCAAAGGGTTAAGGTAATCCAATCAGAAATGCTAATGACATATTTCAGGTATATAAAGGCTTAAGTTCTTAGTGTATCCACCTGAGGCAATCGTGGCCAGTAGTCGTGCGCAAAATTATACAAATCGAGCAAAAACTTCACAGAAAAAAAACTATATGAAAAGTGCATTCTTAAAGGCGGTGGCTAAGCTGAAAATTAGTGGTTCCCATTAGTGTATGTGTTTTAAAAACATTTAGAACGTCCCTCATACAATGAATTCAGGTATGAATGACAGCCTTTAGTAGACTCAATTCAATATCCATCCACATTATTGTATTTTAGCACCATTGCAGTCACGATTACAATTACAGTTATAAGGTTTAATTACAAACATCATGAAATAATGAGAGTAATTATTCCCAGTGTCACTCCTGGAGGTTGGCCAGACGTCTCTGTGAAAGCTTTTGTATCTTGCTCTTCTCGTTGAATATCTTCACTTTGACAGTTGTCCAATCATGCCTTATATTTGAGTGCTGGAACAAAAAATCCTCCATCTCTTTTTTACCTATAATACAAAATGGAGTGAGGTAACCAGTGGTGTACCACAGGGATCAGTATTAGGCCCTCTGCTATTCCTAATCTACATTAATGATTTAGATTCTGGTATAGTAAGCAAACGTGTTAAATTTGCAGACGACACAAAAATAGGAGGAGTGGCAAACAATGTTGCAGCAGCAAAGGTCATTCAAAATGATCTAGACAGCATTCAGAACTGGGCAGACACATGGCAAATGACATTTAATAGAGAAAAGTGTAAAGTTTTGCATGCAGGCAATAAAAATGTGCATTATAAATATCATATGGGAGATACTGAAATTGAAGAAGGGAACTATGAAAAAGACCTAGGAGTTTATGTTGACTCAGAAAGCTATAAAAAAGGCCAACAAGATGCTCGGATATATTGTGAGAAGTGTTGAATTTAAATCAAGGGTAGTAATGTTAAAACTTTACAATGCATTAGTAAGACCTCACCTAGAATATTGTGTTCAGTTCTGGTCACCTCGTTACAAAAAGGATATTGCTGCTCTAGAAAGAGTACAAAGAATAGCAACCAGAATTATCCTGGGTTTAAAAGGCATGTCGTATGCAGACAGGCTAAAAGAATTGAATCTATTCAGTCTTGAACAAAGAAGACTACGCGGCGATCTGATTCAAACATTCAAAATCCTAAAAGATATAGACAATGTCGACCCAGGGGACTTTTTTGACCTGAAAAAAGAAACAAGGACCAGGGGTCACACATGGAGATTAGATAAAGGGGCATTCAGAACAGAAAATAGGAGGCACTTTTTTACACAGAGAATTGTGAGGGTCTGGAACCAACTCCCCAGTAATGTTGTTGAAGCTGACACCCTGGGATCCTTTAAGAAGCTGCTTGATGAGATTTTGTGATCAATAAGCTACTAACAATCAAACGAGCAAGATGGGCTGAATGGCCTCCTCTCGTTTGTAAACTTTCTTATGTTCTTATGTTTTTATATTAATATAGGTTAATCTATTGAAATACATGGATAGACCTAAAGAATACTACTGTGCGTCATAGAAAAAAAATCTTGTAATACCCAAATGGTAATATTTTCGCTGGGCTCTGAACGATGGTATTATCACTTCAACACATCAGCTTGAGCTCAAAGTGTGGCTTGTGCAGAGCTGGCATTTCAGTCTATCCACCACGCAGACCCGAAAGGGAAGACACATATTGTTCAGACTCAAATCCATATATTACAATAAACAATAGCTGGTTTAGTGTGTATTACCAGGGGTAATACCATCTGAATGGTTCCTGTCCCCAAAACTCTCTCCCCAAAACCTCTCTATGGTATTATTCCCTGGTAGTACACACTGAACCAGCCATTATTCCAGTTGTTAAATGATACAATAATTAACATTTTATATAAAAAAAAAAAAAAAAAACAACAAACAAAAACACAATAACATTTACAGACTAGCCATAATCCCTGGACTGTTCCATTATACAAAGGTGTTTGCTTTACATAAAAAAGTAGCCGCATGTAAGAAACAGGGCATATTTATGATGGTCTTTACACAAATACAGTTTGCACCATATACAGTATATCTGTGTATTTACAAGTAGTCTCAGGCCGATTGGTTTGGTGCAAATTCTGGGGTGAATCAGTTTGTTTTGGATGTTTCATTTATGCCTGCAAATGAACTGAACCGTACTTCAGCATGCACCAAACGACCATTTGTGAAAGGGCTTTTAAAAGACTCAAAAGTACTGTATGCCTAAATTATTGTTTGTTACTAGCAATATTAACACATTGTTTTCTTCACAAAAAAAGGATGTAAATCCCATTTTGATGCAAATACCTTGATAAATCTGACTGAAGGCAAAGATACTGGTACCCAATAAAGTACAGGTGTGTGGATTTGTGTTAATCTGCATATTTGAAAACCAGTTGAATATTTTATATAAAAAATTACACTGCAATATAATTATATGATAATCGTGGTATTTTTTCTGATAGTTATCATACCATGAGAATTTCTTAGCATCCCACCTCTACATCTGACCCTATGTCACACCTACGTCAAACTTATCCAATTGTCAGGAAAATTCATATGGATACCCAAACACCCCACCCCCAATAAAGAAACTAAAAATATAGTAAAATGCCAAAGGATTATGCTATTGGGGGCGGGGAGTGTTTACTTTGAACGGACTCAGACAGAATGTATAAGAAAACTAAATATTCAATATATGTATGGCACCATTACAATCATTACAATCTCACCTGGCATTTGTTTTCTGCTTTCACCTTGTAAGGCTTGAAATAGATAAGCACTTGGTCTTCATCTACTTTGGCCCATCTTGTATACTTTCATCCTGCACAAGATAACAAATACAATTATGAAGTTACTTCATCAGTGGCGGACTGTAGCAAGATTGATTGATGTAGCAATCTCTGTGTCCTCCAGTTTGAAAGATCCACTTGCACACAATAGTGGGCTATATAACTTGATTTCATTAGTATGCTTAGCAATCCCCGGAACAATGAGACCATATAGAAAAAACAATACTTTAATCTGCATTTTCATCATATAACTCTATACATTAAATTAATTTATGAAGTTAATATTTTTTATATATAAATGTATGAAAAATAAATTTGGTTCAAGTACATGTATTGGGGGTTGTTTTAAAACAAAATCTGACAGGGGATATTATATTATTTCTACCATTTTCCCTGCACCTGGAATCTGTGTCTATTTCACAAACACCAAAGTTGGGATTCATTTAAAACAATAAAATCACCAGTTTGTTTTATTGTTAAATAAAAAAATTAAAAAAAAATAGTAAATGGGGAAAACTGACTTGGCTTAGTGGCTGCCATGGTTTTATAATTGACATATAAATTAAATCAATGTCTACATAAGACATATTAAAAAGTGGATGAGTAAAGGTCTCCACACACCAGACACAAAGTGATTTTTTAATTGGCAACGACTCCCGACGAGACCTTTCGCAGCGACATGACCACACAAACCAGCAGCGATAGGTTTGAAAATTGCCAGATCTATACAACTGTTCAAAATTGCTATTGACAGAACTATGATCAAGACTGGTACTACTTATCAACATGATGTGGAAATTATGAGTGTCTTCTCTGATGGTATTTCAACACATATGGCAATAAATCACACATACCAGGCTTATCCAGTTCTTTCGAAATGGACTCCCATATATTCCCTTTCAAATCTGTATCTTTATAATTGTGATGGCCTTTGTCATAAAGCTCTGGGTAGTTTTTCAACGACAAGTATTTTTCCTCCGTCATTTTGGAAACTGCTTCACCCTGCTGGACCACGTGCATTGAAGCTGTTCTCCGATTGCTCAATGCCCTAGTTGACGTGCGTCAAATCGCAAAAAATCGGATTCAATCCTATTTATTTCTCGTCAGTCCAGTGCTGCCCTGGTACCGTTCCTGCGTAGCTTGTCGTGTGAAAGATACTTATCAAAAGCATAGGTTCTATTCATTTTGACGCATCACTGCACAGTTTCGCTTGTCGCATTGCATCTTAAGTGCCCGAAATGCCTTATAAATGCATATGCACAACAGTATCTCTTTCATACTGACCGGAAATTTCAGTTTTTCACCACCACCATCCCTGTACTGTAACAATCGTCCGCTAACAACACCTTTTGGATTTTCTTTTCCACTGTCCCCTTAATTGACCTGGCTGTGTGGCATGGAGCATTGTCCTGCTGGAAAAACCAATCCTCAGAGTTGGGGAACATTGTCAGAGCAGAAGGAAGCAAGTTTTCTTCCAGGACAACCTTGTACTTGGCTTGATTCATGCGTCCTTCACAAAGACAAATCTGCCCGATTCCAGCCTTGCTGAAGCACCCCCAGATGAGTCCAATTTTCAGCTTTGCCCAACACCTGGTCGTCTAATGGTTAGACGGAGACCTGGAGAGGCCTACAAGCCACAGTGTCTCGCACCCACTGTGAAATGTGGTGGAGGATCGGTGATGATCTGGGGGTGCTTCAGCAAGGCTGGAATCGGGTAGCTTTGGCATGAAGCAAGCCAAGTACAAGGTTGTCCTGGAAGAAAACTTGCTTCCTTCTGCTCTGACAATGTTCCCCAACTCTGAGGATTGGTTTTTCCAGCAGGACAATGCTCCATGCCACACAGCCAGGTCAATCAAGGTGTGGATGGAGGACCACCAGATCAAGACCCTGTCATGGCCAGCCCAATCTCCAGACCTGAACCCCATTGAAAACCTCTGGAATGTGATCAAGAGGAAGATGGATGGTCACAAGCCATCAAACAAAGCCGAGCTGCTTGAATTTTTGCGCCAGGAGTGGCATAAAGTCACCCAACATCAATGTGAAAGACTGGTGGAGAGCATGCCAAGACGCATGAAAGCTATGCTTGAAAATCAGGGTTATTCCACCAAATATTGATTTCTGAACTCTTCCTAAGTTAAAACATTAGTATTGTGGTGTTTTAAAAATGAATATGAACTTATTTTCTTTGCATTATTCGAGGTCTGACAACACTGCATCTTTTTTGTTATTTTGACCAGTTGTCATTTTCTGCAAATAAATGCTCTAAATGACAATATTTTTATTTGGAATTTGGGAGAAATGTTGTCAGTAGTTTATAGAATAAAACAAAAATGTTCATTTTACCCAAACACATACCTATAAATAGTAAAACCAGAGAAACTGATAATTTTGCAGTGGTCTCTTAATTTTTTCCAGAGCTGTATATATTTTTCAAACAAGCGCAAGGTGGTGGTGCAAGCTCTGTCTCACAGTGAGGAGAAAAATTAGGCACTATTATCTTGTGGATTCTGAGATGTTAGTAAAGGTTCCGAAATAATTGTATTTTATCTTGCTCTTAATTGTATTAATACTTGTACTGTGATTCTTGAAATGTATTTTTGTTTACGACTGTAAGTCGCCCTGGATAAGGGCGTCTGCTAAGAAATAATAATAATGACACAGATAATGACCCTTGTCCAACAGAATGTTATAATACAGTAGTGTACCAAATTTGAAGATATCGCAAAGCATGTGTCAACTATCATTGGTAATGGTTCTTAATTTCTAATGAACAAATAAGAAACCTTACCTTATCATTAAGCATTGGAAAAATGAAGGATTCTGTGCTTGACATGGGATGCTGTGCTTGACATTGCATTTTAGATCACAAGGACTTAAAATGCAAATCAAAAGAAATGAATTCTCACAGTAAAAAAAAAAAAAGTGATTTTTTTTATAGGAAGAGAATAAAGAACAGCCAAAAAAAAAAAACCTTAGTCTTGGGGGACCATCCCACTAAAAAACGCTTCGTCCTAAAAGGGTTCAATTCAAATATCACTACTTTTATAACTTATCAGCCTGTGATGCAACTCATGTCTTGGCAAAGTACTGAATTATTTATTAAGAAACAAAATAAAGCACACATAAAAAATAGAAGTTGCGTAGCATATATGAAGCCAATATCTCAAAGCGTTTGGTCTTTATTTTCCAGAAACGAACGTCGCATGACCGCAATTTGGCAGCCATCTTAGGTCACAGATCAACGTGACCAGTAGTTAGATTTTTCTAGAGGAGTTTCCACAATGCAGAGAATATAAATTCAACATTGCGATCAGTTCAGAAGATCAAAGCAGTTATAGGTGTGATGAGGCTGGTAATGTCTGCAGATTTACAAAAAACATACAAGCTTCCCTCACGTGGATGCTTAAAGAAAAGCCATTTAAATGTCATATCAAGATGCCACCCAACACTGAAAATATTAACTGGCTGACGTGGACATAGACCTTTGGGAGACAGTCCCCATAATGTGACATTCAACAGTATATTGTAGCGCCCTTTCTGATTTAACATGAAATCACCTTGTGGGGACATATTATATGTCTCCCAAAGGTAGAGACTTATCAAAAACAATATTTCTCTCCAGTAGCGACAGGCTCCGAGACTGATAATTAATGGAGTGACTTGTGGAGATATACACTGCTGTGAAAAAGTCTTAGACATTTTGCACAATTTTATTTCTTTTTTCTGGAGGGGGGGGGGGGGCGGGTTATACTACCATAGAATCAACCTGATTTAATACTACCATGTCATGTATACATTTTATATCAAATAAAAATACATCCCCCCCCCCCCCCGTTGAGAACCATACCTACAGTGAAACATGGAGGAGGCTCGGTTATGTTTTGGGGCTGCTTTGCTGCGCCTGGCACAGGGTGCCTTGAATCTGTGCAGGGCACAATGAAATCTCAAGACTATCAAGGCATTCTGGAGCGAAACATACTGCCCAGTGTCAGAAAGCTCTGTCTCAGTCGCAGGTCATGGGTCCTCCAACAGGATAATGACCCAAAACACACAGCTAAAAGCACCCAAGAATAGATAAGAACAAAACATTGGACTATTCTGAAGTGGCCTTCTATGAGTCCTGATCTGAATCCTATCAAACATCTATGGAAAGAGCTGGATAAATGTGATGGGTTAGCTACTACAACACTTCATATTAGCTGCTCAAGTATAGTTTATTTTGAGATATTGTAACTCGAGAATGTGTCTAAGACTTTTGCACAGCAATGTACATTTGGTGGCTTTTGTCTGCATTAGAGATGAACACACAAGTAAATGCCTCAAACTGTATCTACCTGGGTTGTTTAGGCAGCAACTTTCAAGCCAATCCAGCTGTCCCTTGTTCTGAATGTCTTCTGGTTGTCCATCATTGTGAGGCCCTTCCTGTCCTCCTTCAGTTGTGAACATACCTCTTGTTACTTTAGTCCCGATCCCATTGAGGGGATTCTCTATCTCAGCCACCCCTTGAAGTCTCCCACCTAGCTGGCCCCTGTCTGAATAAGACTCTTGTTCCGAAGTTTCTGAAAGAAGAGAATCACATGCACGGTAACAGTAGATGTGAAACACATGAAATCACTTTGTAGGGGCATGTTATATGTCTCCCAAAGGTAGAGAGAGTCCCCATAATGTGATATTCAGCAGTATATAGTGAAGTACTTCCTGATTTAATTACCATATTCCAAGAGTGGGGAAGGATCCAAGGGTTTCTGCCCATCCATTTTCTCAGCCATCTCTTGGTTCTCTGCCATCTTGAGTCCTTCAACCATGAGTAATGTGGCATGGACCTTAAGAAAAAAATAAATAATAATAATAATAATAATAATAATAATAATAATAATAATAATAATAATAATAATAATAATAATAATAATAATTGACCACTACACTGCCTGTGCACTAACATGGATTTGTGGTTTGCGGATAACATTTACATTTTTATATGGACATATACATGTAAACAAAAGTTGCAGTTTTGACAGTTAACTACCATATTCCTTCATTTTAAGATGCACTTTAACCATTATTTTGCTTCTCAAAAATATCCTGCGTCTTAAATTAGAGTACAGTAGTGATGTGTGTATTAAAAATCACCAACAAAAGACGCGACTACCCGAGTACATAAACAGCAAAGTGACTGACTGACGAGAAAAGGCGAACAAAGACGTCCCTGCCCGATCTCGAATCATCCATGACATGCAGGCAGCCATTTTCAAAGAAGCATCATTAGCTTCCTGAGGAATTTAAAAAGATATGTTTTTACTACTTCAGTGTTTCTAACAAATGTTTCTGATCAGACCCCCATATTTTTCGACATGCCAAGCAATACCACAGTTCACAAATTGGGAGAAAAACAGGTGTGAGTAATGATGACTGGAAATGGGAAGCAGCACATAACTGTATGCTGTGTGTGATAGCAAACAACTGCAAACTGCCTCCATATCAATCAATCAATCAATCAATCAATCTTTAGTTTTGTATAGCGCTTTACATGATAAAAAACACATACAAATATATATATATATATATATATATATATACAGACGTGCTCAAATTTGTTGGTACCCTTACAGCTCATTGAAATAATGCTTCATTCCTCCTGAAAAGTGATGAAATTAAAAGCTATTTTATCATGTATACTTGCATGCCTTTGGTATGTCATAGAATAAAGCAAAGAAGCTGTGAAAAGAGATGAATTATTGCTTATTCTACAAAGATATTCTAAAATGGCCTGGACACATTTGTTGGTACCCCTTAGAAAAGATAATAAATAATTGGATTATAGAGATATTTCAAACTAATTAGTTTCCTTAATTAGTATCACACATGTCTCCAATCTTGTAATCAGTCATTCAGCCTATTTAAATGGAGAAAAGTAGTCACTGTGCTGTTTGGTACCATTGTGTGCACCACACTGAACATGGACCAGAGAAAGCAAAGGAGAGAGTTGTCTGAGGAGATCAGAAAGAAAATAATAGACGAGCATGGTAAAGGTAAAGGCTACAAGACCATCTCCAAGCAGCTTGATGTTCCTGTGACAACAGTTGCAAATATTATTAAGAAGTTTAAGGTCCATGGAACTGTAGCCAACCTCCCTGGGCGCGGCCGCAAGAGGAAAATCGACCCCAGAGTGAACAGAAGGATAGTGCGAATGGTAGAAAAAGAACCAAGGATAACTGCCAAAGAGATACAAGCTGAACTCCAAGGTGAAGGTACGTCAGTTTCTGATCGCACCATCCGTCGCTTTTTGAGCGAAAGTGGGCTCCATGGAAGAAGACCCAGGAGGATTCCACTTTTGAAAGAAAAACATAAAAAAGCCAGACTGGAATTTGCTAAAATGCATATTGACAAGCCACAATCCTTCTGGGAGAATGTCCTTTGGACAGATGAGTCAAAACTGGAGCTTTTTGGCAAGTCACATCAGCTCTATGTTCACAGACGAAAAAATGAAGCTTTCAAAGAAAAGAACACCATACCTACAGTGAAACATGGAGGAGGCTCGGTTATGTTTTGGGGCTGCTTTGCTGCGCCTGGCACAGGGTGCCTTGAATCTGTGCAGGGCACAATGAAATCTCAAGACTATCAAGGCATTCTGGAGCGAAACGTACTGCCCAGTGTCAGAAAGCTCTGTCTCAGTCGCAGGTCATGGGTCCTCCAACAGGATAATGACCCAAAACACACAGCTAAAAGCACCCAAGAATGGATAAGAACAAAACATTGGACTATTCTGAAGTGGCCTTCTATGAGTCCTGATCTGAATCCTATCGAACATCTATGGAAAGAGCTGAAACTTGCAGTCTGGAGAAGGCACCCATCAAACCTGAGACAGCTGGGGCAGTTTGCTCAGGAAGAGTGGGCCAAACTACCTGTTAACAGGTGCAGAAGTCTCATTGAGAGCTACAGAAAACGTTTGATTGCAGTGATTGCCTCTAAAGGTTGTGCAACAAAATATTAGGTTAGCGGTCCCATCATTTTTGTCCATGCCATCTTCTTATTTACAATATTATGTTGAATAAAAAATCAAAAAGCAAGGTCTGATTTCTATTAAATATGGAATAAACAATGGCGGATGCCAATTACTTTTGTCAGTTTCAAGTTATTACAGAGAAAATTGTGCATTCTTCGTTTTTTGTGGAGGGGTACCAACAAATTTGAGCACGTCTGTATATATATATCAATAATCAGAAAATAGAACACACATAGAAATTTATATATATATATATATATATATATATATATATATAAAATCAGCAATAAAACACACATATAATTATATGTTATATACATATACAGAAGCGAGAGAATATCACTTTAAAAACTTGCGTAAGCTAAGCTATACAAGTGTGTTTTTAAATGAGATTTAAAAGCATTGGCAGAAGGAGCTTCCTTTATAGTACTGGGAAGTCGTTCCATAATTTCGGTGCAATGTAACTCAAGCATCTACCACCTGAGTTTTGTTTCTGAATACTTGGTATGGAAAGTAGCCTGGCATCCTGTGATCGAAGTGGACGATTAGGAACGTATGGTTTTAAAAGATCCTTTAAATAGGGTGGAGCTAAGCAATTTAGAGCCTTGTGGGATAATAATAGCACCTTAAAATCGATCCTAAATCGAACAGGAAGCAAATGCAAGGACGCTAGCACAGGGGTGATATGATCTTGTTTCTTACTCCCAGTTAAAACTCTTGCAGCAGCATTCTGTACAAGTTGCAGCCGAGATATAACATTGTTACTAATACCAGCAAAAAGGCTGTTACATTAATCAATCCTTGAAGATATAAAAGCATGCACCAATCTCTCTGCATTCTGCTTGGAAAGCATACCTCTCAGTCTAGCTATGTTTCTTAAATGAAAAAAGAACATTTTTGTAACATTTTTAATGTGTGATTCAAAGGAGAGGTCTGAATCAAAAGTGACACCTAGGTTTTTTTTATCTCTGCTCTAGAATCTGTACAGAGACCGTCGAGTAGAAAATCAGATGAATCTATGTTCTTGTATTGCTTCTGAGGTCTCATTATCATCAATTCTGTTTTGTCTGAGTTTAACATTAAAAAGCTTTTAAACATCCAATGTTTAATGTCAGCAAGGCAGGTATTCAAAATATTAGCAGCAGATACATCACCCTGTTTGAGAGACAGGCAAAGCTGAGTGTCATCAGCATAGCAATGAAAATGAACTCTGTGTCTACGAATGATATTTCCCAAAGGTAACATATATAGAGAGAACAGAATTGGGCCAAGAATTGAACCCTGAGGAACCCCACACGTAACCTTTGACATAAAATAGGTCGCCTCCTCAACTTTAACAAACTGAAACCTATTAGAGAGATAGGATCTGAACCAGAACAAGACAGTACCTGACAATCCCACTAAATGTTCAAGGCGATTAATTATGACAGAATGATCAATGGTGTTGAAAGCAGCACTTAGATCCAGTAGAACAAGTACTGAAGGCGAGCCCATGTCAGAAGTCATCAACATATCATTTACCACTCGAATTAGTGCCGTCTCGGTGCTATGATAAGGCCTGAAACCTGACTGAAATTTCTCAGAAATATTCTGTGCAGCAAGAAATCTATTTAATTGTTCAGCCACTACTCTTCTAACACTTTGGACAAAAAAAGGGAGATTAGAAATAGGCCTGTAATTATTAAGCACATTGGGATCAAGGGTAGGCTTCTTGAGCAGGGGTTTTACTACGCAGTCTTCAAAGAATTTGGAACAGTACTTGATGAGAGTGAGCTGTTAATAATATTTAAAACTGTGTTATTTATTTTTGGATATACTTTTCTCAAAAGTGTAGTAGGAATGGGATCTAATGCACATGTTGTGGGTTTAGTCTTTTTAATTATGGCATCCGGCTCTTGTTCACATGTCAAGCAAAAGTGCTGTAAGATTTGGTTGGGTTCAGACGGACCAAGAATATTTGTATAATTGTTTATATCAGTATGTAGTTGCTCAACTGATTCCTAATGTCGGTCACTTTTTTATTGAAGTGATTCACAGCTTACTGGAGGAATATTCTGTGTAACGCGCTCTGATTGCGGATTTGTTAATCTTGCTGTTGACTGAAAAATACATCTGATTTTTGTCAACAAGATCGGAGAAATAAACAGATCGAGCTAAAGACAGTGACGTTCTATATGTTAAAATACTATCTTTCCAGCTTTGATAATATATCTGAAGTCCAGTCGATCTCCCATCTGCGTTCTAATTTGCGACACATACGTTTATGCATACGTGTTGTATCATTAAACCAAGGAGAAAATATTTTTGTAGATAGTTTCTTTATTTTATAAGGTGCAATAGTGTCAAGACTATTTGCCAGAGTGGCGTTATATTTATCCACCAAATCTCCGACCACTCCTGACTGAATAATTCACAACACAGAGTTTGTTATTCATTTAGCAGGGGACAATTCTATATTGTGTTTATCTAGATTTTTATTGTAGTTTTTGGGGTTTTTGTTTGTAATTGTTTGACTTAAATATAATTGGCTCAGTAGTACTTCAATCTTTAAACCGAGGTCCTGTCCACATTGTGTGGATGTTAAAGATCCCATGGCACTCTTCGTAAGAGCAGGTATGTTAATCCCGGTGTCATGGCCAAATCCAAAAAGCAGGTTATACAATCCGGCCTACCTAAAGTCCCTCTACCTTAATTAGGGTTAAAAGTGTGTTTGTGCCCCACTTCCCCCCCTCCCCCGGACCCTCTTGTAATGAGGCCTCCGTCTCAATGGGTAACTCTCCTAGTTAAATAAATAGTCTCTGTAAGTTGTTTCTGACAAAAGCGTCTGCTCAATGACTAAAATAATGATTATATACGATTATGAAGTTGTGATGTCAGGCTTTAATCACAGCCTGTGTATTTGTAGATGGATCTTGTCTTCATTACACTAAAACAAATAAAACGACAAGTTAACACATGACCTCCAGGTGTACTTGGAAAATGTTGTATTTTTATGTTTTTGGTTGGCAACACCCTGTAATTACATTCACTGCAGTATAATAAAAACACAAATACTACAGTACTGTTTATATAGTAATATCAAAGGTATAGTTGGGCCAATCCAATGTTAACGGCTCCTACTCAGCCTGTTCTGTTTTTCCAAATTTTACATTTATGTTATTGATACATGAACTATACGTCTTAAACTATCAAGCTCATCAATATGGCATTTTCACCTGTACAGTATTTCCATGATTCATGATAGATAGTGAAACAAGTAAAAGAGGATACAAGTTACAGGAGACAGCATAATTGCATGGGCTCGGACCGCTGAGTGAGGGAATACAGTGGGCGTACATGTATATGATTCGTTTTGATCAGATTCATAACTTCATTTATTTTTTATATTTCATTACGAGTAACTTAAAATATTGGACAAGTTCACAAAAATAAACCAACTTGAAATGTTATACGCTCAATACAAAACACTATTCTCTGGCAACTTATGATATGAAAAGTAAAATAATGTAAACTAATGTACCGTATATTACAGCCGGCCTAAACTCATATATTGTAATACAGTACAGTAAAAAATAAAAGTTAAACAGGGGTGCACAGTACCTTACTATAGATCTTCTGACTACAACGTAGCAAAAAAATAATTTTATGGAAGTATGCATAGTAGTCGGCCGATTGAGCTGATAAACAACTTTAAAAAACTGTCTTTCGTGCCTGCTTTTCCCGCTGTCATACAGTTGCTATGCGCTTACGTCACTGCTATTTTTGAAACTCAAACGCAAACATATATATTTTTTGAACATTGCTCGCATTATGCAATTATCCAAATTAAAATGCAATGAACAACGGACTTCGGGACCGCGAAATGTGCATTTAGTACCATACAATCATAGAAAATTATGCGCTTAAAAACGGGACCAGCTGCATGCTATGCAGTTAAGCAATTATTATACAATTATTCAATATGCAAATAAGTGGAGTCGACTCTACATCAGATTTGGCTGTGTATTTTTCATGCATCAATCTATGGTCTACCAGTTCTTAAATATTGTATAGCAAAAGTTGAATGTATGCAATCAGTGTTATGTACATACTCTACTGATAACGACTGCAGTGTAGCTTTGAATATGTCTAGTATCAAACGGAATAAAAAAAGTGTTACTTCTGTAATGACATCAAAAATCCTACTGAACTAAAGTAGAACATTTCTACTGAAATACCTCAAGTTACCATCATAAATAAGAAGCTCTAGCATCAGGCAACAGCAAGCACAGTACAAATTGTAATAATCCAATTAAATGTTTTTCCTGCTTGGCTGACGACCCAATCAAAACGATGCATTTGCAACCCAACTTTGCTTGTTTTGTGTGGCTTAACATTTGGAGAGAGAAAAAGAAAATCTGCAACTGCAGGTGAATTCGAGGGTTCCCCCCCACCCCCACCAAATGGAACAGAGACAAAAGTATTTACCCGCCAAACTGGCTCTGGCCAGAAGCAAACGTATGATATAATATGCCATACATATATATGTCCACTGTACAAAATTATCCGAACAAAGTCATTCTTCTTGTTTAAACTTAGCACAGGAAAATTCCTTGAAGCTCCAAATTACCATTTGTAAAAAAAATGATAAAACGTTCATGCACCCGCATTTCCACATGCCTTTGAAACGTGTTTTTTTTGTTTACTACTACAGTCAAAAAACTTAAAATAAACCCAAACAGTTAAGCACACAACTTAACATAAACCTAAATCTAACCTATGTCAAAACTCTACATTTTTTAAAGACATACTGTAAGATGTATTTTATATCTCATTGCAATCCAGAAATGTAAAATCAGAAACGTATTAAGTACAGTAGAGTACATACATTAGGCCTAACTCGTATTAAGCACAGTACTGTACATACATTTTTTTTCAAGATTTTAAACGCTTCCCACTTCATATGTTCTTAAACATGTTGTCAATAGTTTAAATCATTAACATAATTGACTAGCAATAGATAGCAATATAGTGGGATTACATTTTCTCCATTTTAAATTGTGAACTAGAATATTGTGCAAATGTTTAATTCATTACATAGAAGGCATTAAAATATGTCCTAGTCTGGAGGGGTGGGCCGTCCCCAAATATATATCGGCAAGTAAAATATTTCACTGAATTACCTGAAGTTAGATTAATCATGAAGTCTATTTTTTTTTCAGCGATGGAAAATGTCTTACAGCTAAATTAATATATAGGCCTACCTGCGTAAGTCTCTGCAAGTGACGCTAGCTACCACGATTAATGATTTGATATAAGAGATTCTCGATAGTGTCAGTAAATTACTTCGTGTTGTGAAGAAGGTCTCTTCAAGATAAACATTCTGTAGCAGTTGAAGAACAACTTTGTGTTAATTTAAAAAATCTCAAACTTCCTTTGGCAGCGATATACAGTAAACAAATAGCAGAAAGTGTTTAATGTATGTGCTTAAATATGGAATATATAACACGCATACATATAACAGTATGCATTTGTATTTTATTCTATTTGGCAAAACATTATCGTCTCACTTTTTTTTTTTTAGAACCTACGCTATACAAGATCATAAGCATTTACAGCAGTGGTACTCAATTACATTCTCTGGCGGGCCAGATAAGGACATTTCCAAACCTTGGGGGGCCACAGGGCGCTCAAGATGTGCGTAGTGGTGGGGGGTTGTTTAAATGGTCGTGAAAATCTGACTATCCGATCAGACTTTACATACAGTAACAAAACGTTGCAACACTGCACTTGCACCAATCAACTAATACATCTCAGAAATAACTACTTAACAAGTTACAATGTTTGATCACCATTAATAATAAAAATATTAAGCAAATACCATTTCCTGACCAGTATTCAAATGACACCTTGCAAACAAACAATTATACAAATCTCACTGTAATGCTATTAAAACAGCATGTTATTCATTTTAATTTTATTAAAACTAGAAAATGTTCTGACAATCACTGTGCTGCAAGCATTCAAGTTAACTAACGAAAGCTCGTTAGTTAACTTGAATGCTTGCAGCACAATACTATTTATCCTAAAATATGTAAAACTGTACTATTCCAGAATAGGTTGTGAAGGCTTTACTTTGCTCCACTGGATTAACTATAAAAGTATACACTTTCCACGTGTGTATTTCAGGCAGAAACAGTACATAAGTAGATATCGCTTTTTTCTTTCTTTTTTTATCCCTGCCATTGTAGTTTCTTCGCAATAAACAAAGTGGCAAATGACACATTTTCATGAAGTAACAGCATTACTGGGGTTTACTTTTTCTTTTTTAAGCTGTGCATGCAAGTGAAAACTGTCAAATGTAACTTAAATAAACGCTTCAAAAAATATATGTGGAAAAGGTGGCGTTGTACAAAACCCCCCCACAATTTTCGTTTATTACTCTCCTCATAACAGAAAATAGGATCACAACAAAACAAAACGTTGATCACTATACGTAGCATGTACCTTTGCCCAGTGTCTGGAAAGTGTGAAGCACTTTCGAGCGATGTGCATTACCTGCAGCGGTCTGTATCCCTCGATTCTGACTCGCTTGCCAAATCTGAAGCATCACTTTGTTGTTGTTGGTTTTTATGTTAATCTCACACATCACTTGCCATTTTAGACACAGACGTCGACTTTTTGGCTTCGAATGAATGTGCAGCAATGTTTGTAAGAATATTCAGATAGTTTCAGCGCACTGAAGAAAATAATATTCCTACCGCTGTTTTCATATTGCACAAAGCCTTCTTTCATTGCTCAACAAATGAGGCACTAAAACTACGTAAATTGGCGGAGATTTGTGACGCCTGCCAAAATGAGAGCTCATCAGAAATAAAGCTTGGCCAGTCAGCTGACTTGTTCTTCTATTAGGCTGCCAAAAAAAACGAGTGTTTGGGGAAGCAAACGTATTTCCTAAATGAACAAATTATTATTAGTTTCTCCAGTACTGAAGGCACAAACACTCATTATTATCACTGATTACCAGTTTTAACCGGACAGAAACACAGATCTGACCCGTGTGTGCTGAACTATAGGCTATTCAATGCCTCCCTATTTATTCAGTGAAATGAACGGTCGAAAGCAACGCTACCAGGCACTGACGTCAGACAGTTATCTTTTTTGGTTCAATTTCGGTAAAACCAGGACCCCTCCGAAAATATATACCCCGTTGCACATCTACACTCCCGGGACTATGTGTATGCCAAGTGTGGTTCCTAAATTAGCAGTACTTTTCGAGATACAGGTGTATACAAAAGCGTCTTCATTTTTCTTTTTTTTTTTTTTTTTTTTTTACAAGCTGTTTTCTTCGCCATGCTGTATCTCAAAAAGTATTTCACCAGATGCTACCCCGTTCACAGGGTTTGTTGAGCCTGTCAATCCGACCCCACACACACACACACACACACACACACACACACACACACACACACACACACACACACACACACACACACACGAATGTTCATGCATATCGATGGAGATTAACAAATACATACATTTCACTTTGAGTAATAAATAACTCAGCACTTACCTTTTAGTGTTAGGAAAAACGTGGTCTTTTTTTGTGGAATCGGCTACCGGGTTTGGTGTTTTTCAAATTTGACTTTGCAATAACCAATTTAACAAAAAAATACTGGAAAAAACGGTTTTGTGGACGATGGTACAAATCACGCTGTGGAAACATCCAGCGACGGGCGTTAACCAATGAGAGAGGACTGATCACGTGTCTCAAATCATTCCGCGTGACTCTTCCAATGAAAGCGGGGCGGTGACAGCGTGTTAGTCACGTGATATCCGCGTGTTCCCTTCTCTCACATGATTTGATCTCTGTTGTCGCGGAGATTTACTCTGCTGGAGACGCGGGGGCGGGACGGGGGTGTCCTGCCGGTACCCCGTTGTCAGGCACGGGGCAGTGGGGGGCGTTCTCCTGGGGCGCTCTGGCGGTCAGCTAAGAGCAGCCCGAGTGTTGCTGTTCACTCGATTTCATCAATAAAATAGCTTTCTATTTTGGAAGATAAAAGTTGTACTCTTGGATTCTTACCGCCGCTACAATCGGGGTCCGTTTCTGTCTGCAATATTATGATACAGGTCATACTTGCAAAACTCGTATATTAATCAACGTTTTAATTTTCTTTCATGATACAAAGTGGAATGCAAAACAAATTAAATAAATAATAATAATAATAATAATAATAATAACACAGTAATATTTTTTTTATACAGTGTGGAGTAGTGGTTAGGGCTCTGGACTCTTGACTGGAAGGTCGTGGGTTCAATCCCTGGTAGGGGACACTGCTGCTGTACCCTTGAGCAAGGTACTTTACCTAGATTGCTCCAGTAAAAACCCAGCAGTATAAATACAAACTAAAAAATAGAAATATGTACATTGCGATCTTACAGTTCAGCGCCACAGTCAAACCACGCGATATCTGTTTGAAGTAAAGCCCCGCCCCTGCCGCATCATTTCGCAATTGCTATACACAGCTCCAGAATGAGTGACACATTGGATAGCCAATCTCTACGACATAAAACTATACTGTAGTATCCCTCTATCACGTGACTTTTTTTACACCCACGTCACGTGTTCCCAGCAAAGGCTGAGCGCTGATCTGCTTTCAGTGACAGCAAACAAAACACAATTCGTAGTGTAATATTTGGGTTTGGAAGTGGTGAAGAAATAACTCTTAATATCAACAACGGATGGATGCAGACAGATTACAATCTGACAGTTTGATTAAAAACAGCTCACACGAATGTCAACAACTGCGCCACCCCACACACACTTCTGGGTTTTGTCAATAAAGCTTAGGAAAACAAAATCTTTAAATAACTTTATACAAACAATTGAAGGCAAACACTCGTACACTATTCAAGCAATACTGCACAGCAAGCTTAATGCTACCAGGAGAGTTTAACCAACTTGCTAGCCTTTTAACAGTAAGTATTTTCATTTATTATTAACCACTTCAACTCCAGATGTAAAAATGAAACCCCTTCCCAGGTACCAGATTTTGAAAATAATAATAATAATAATAATAATAATAATAATAATAATAATAATGTTTTCAAATCTGTAGTTGCTATAAAATGTTAACATATGATGAATAAAACACAAATAAATGACTTAAACTGTGTTTTTCATTAACCCTTTATGCTGCTGTGTACTACATACCCATATTCAATATAGAGATAAAAACGTTTTTTGTTTTTTTTTAACAATGAAAACAAAAAAGCTGCTAATAACAATAATAATCAGTAAACAGTAATTATCAAATAAATACAACTTCAAAACGTGTGCCAGTTTTGACTTGCTCTGTGCCATTTATTGAAATGTTCAATACAACAGAACCCGGGATTGCCTTCGCAACCACTGCACATTTTTCTTTTCTTTTGTCTTTTCTTTTGTTTTAATTTTCATAGCAGACCCTGTACCTTTTTTACAGTGTCTGCTTCGCTTGTGTTGGAGGGATAGTCACAAATGCTTGTACACAGCTACTTTGCACAGGCATTGTGATGGATCTGGCTGCCGCATTGCCTGTACCCAGTGCTGTGTTTTGATAGTATTTAGTCACAGCACTGCCATTTCAAACCAAACAGCTTCCCGTTTGCAGCTGGCTTACCTGTAAAGTAACTGCATGCTCTTCTGTTCGTACAGTTTGTATTGTTCTTGGCTCCACATCCTCTTCATCATAATCACTGAGTGATAAGTCAGCATCACTGTTGCTGGTATCGAAATCCTCCGAACCAACTTCACTCCCGTTGCTCATTATAGAAAGACCACGTACGTTGCCATGTTTAGCTTTCGCTAAAAACTATATAAACTACAACTAAACAAGTAAAACTAATAGTAAAACAAAACATAATAATTTAAAACACTATATATATAAAAGCCGACTGCTTTTTTTCACACTGCGGACTCACCATGTAGCCACCCAAGAGCTACAACGTTGGTGGACAACGCAGCTCTCGGGCAGCTTACAGGCAAGCCCGCAGGCGCCCAGCCAGACTACTGGGGTCGCTGGTGCGCGGTGAGCCGAGGACACCCTGGCCAACCTAGCCCTCCCTCCCCTCGGGCGGCGCGTGGCCAATTGAGCGCCGCCCCCTGGAAGCTCCTGTCCTCCGTCGGCAAAGGAATAAGCTGGACTTGAACTCGCGACGTCCAGACTATAGAGCGCATCCTGCACTCCACGTGGAGCGCCTTTACTGGATGCGCCACTCGGGAGCCCCATTTTACATTTGTTATTAATTTTGTAAATATACATGTTAACCTAATTTTTTAAATACCTATCGAGCCTAAACAATAACAAAAATAATGTTGCAGTCGAATATCGTACGCAGTAAGACCGAGTGTTTAACTTTAAAACACGTATTTGTCACGCTTTTCAAACACGTCACTGTGTTTATAATTCTAAATGTGTTTAGGATTTAGTTTGTTTTGTAAACTCATGGACGCGTTTATGATTTGTAAAACATTTTTTAAACATTCGTACAGGTTTATAACAGGGCTGGTGTTTAAAATATAAACATTCAACTTATCCAAAAAAAAAGCACAGATTAAAAACACATAACGTTGAGCGTTATTTAGAGTTCCAAATGACTAAACGTCAACACCTGATGACGTATAAACACTGCTGTTTAGGAATAGAACGTTTCTATTATACATGTATACACACGTGCCGTTCAGATATTAAACGTGTCACACGTTCTTGGGTGTACAGTGTAACGTCAGTGTTTTCTGTGTTTACGCAAGATGGCTGACTCTATAAGTTGAAGTGATACCGATAGTGATACGTCGGTACAGATAGGAGACCCCGGTAAGTATTACTGTAACCAGAGCTATAGCTGCCAGTGTTTCTATGCGGTACAATTTTACACGTCCATAGCGCCTGAGTGCTTAACAACACAAAGATTGGATAATCTAATCAAAGCTATGGACTGAAAGTCAGGTTTTAAATAAAGTCTTAAACTAGAAGTTATTGCACCTGCTTCCCGAATATTCCGAGCAAGAGAATTCCTTAGATGCGGGGCACAGTAACTGAAAAGCCCAGGAACCATAACACACCTAAACACCTGTATATGCTACTGTCTGCTTCTGAAAGCCGTTTCAAAATACAGAGCACCGAGCCCACACCACATAATACAAAACCCAGCCTCGCAGGCTTAAAACAGAGACAAGTGCCGTGTTTATTATGAAGTATGTTTCAGCACGCTGAGAGCCGGATCCCATCAAGTCTCCTCAAACTACAGCAACTCAATGTACAGAAGTTATTAACCAAAAAAAAGGGGAGTTAACATTTAATATTTTTTTTTTTTACTAACAATAATAATAATACATTTTATTTATATAGTTATAATTTTGTGAAGCACATGAGACGCACGCATATAAAAACAAAGGTTAAATTATTATTATTATTTATTTATTTATTTATTTCTTATCACACGCCCTTACCCAGGGCGACCTTACAGTTGTATACAAAAAAATGCATATCCAGAATTACAGTACAATTAAGAGCAAAGCTACAAAATACAATGATTTCAGTCCTAATAAGAGCGATTACAAAACCCAGTAAGATTTGATATCGGGGCAGCTCCAGAGCGGAGAACAGTGTTGATCGTTATATCCGGGTTAGCTACGAGCGCATGTGAAATACAAAATACTTCAGATTAGGTTAAGTGCAATAGGGAGCAGATAAGTGCAAGTAAATGAAATACAGATCACAACAAAGTCCAAAACTAAACTACAGAATGAAACCCTACACAGCTGAGTCCCTTTCTAAAGTATGGTGGTGTAATTACAGCAAAGTGGCTCCTTACTCCGGTATTTTTGTGTGAGGTAATGCTTTCTTTTCTTCCCTTAATCACAAAGCTGCCCTGCCACCTCTTTCTGTAAGAAGAGACGTGTAGGGAGACGTCATCAGTGTGTTTCCAAAGTACTTCCGTTTTTGTTTTCGCTGCAGTATGCGTCTGTTGAAGTAGAAAGGGTATCTTTTTATAATAGTAATGCTTGCTTTATTTATAAAGCTTTCTGGAAATCTAAATAAACCATGTCATATGCTTTGCAATTATCCATTGTCGATGTTGCATCCTCAAAAAATCAAGCAGGTTAGTTAGACACGATCTCCCTTTCCTAAAACCATGCTGACTGTTTCGCAGGATATTGTTACCATATAGGTAATTTTCCATTTTGGATCTTATTATAGTTTCCATAAGTTTACATATAATAGAAGTCAGGCTTATTGGCCTGTAGTTACCTGGTTCAGTTTTGTCTCCCTTTTTGTGGATCGGTATTACGTTTGCAATTTTCCAGTCTGTCGGTACAACCCCTGTGTCAAGAGACTGTTGCATGATCTTGATTAGCGGTTTGTAAATAACTTCTTTCATTTCTTTGAGTACTATTGGGAGGATCTCATCCGGCCCAGGGGATTTGTTTATTTTAAGAGCTCCTAGTCCCTTTAACACTTCTGCCTCTGTTATGCTAAAGTTATTTAAAACTGGATAGGAACAGGTCAACATGTGGGGCATGTGGGGCATGTTGTCCGTATCCTCCTTTGTAAAAACTTGTGAAAAGTAATCATTTAATATATTCGCTATTTTTTTGTCTATGATTTTGCCATTTGTGTCTCTTAGACATTTAACCTCCTCTTTTGAAGATTCTCTTGCTTTTAATATATTGGAAAAACATTTTGGAATTGGTGTTAGCCCCCTTAGCAATGTTCATTTCTCTCTCTCTCTCTCTCTCTCTCTTGGCCTTTCTAACTTCCTTTTTGACTTATGTTTGCAGTTCCAAGTACTCTTTATGTGTACTTTGTTTTTGGTCCCTTTTAAACGCTCTGTAAAGTGCCTTTTTTCAGCTGAATATTTTTTTTTTTTAAATTGATCTATTAAACCATTTTGGCCATTTTGTTTTAGATTTAGATTTGTCTACTTTTGGGATGTAATTGTTTTGCACCTCTAGTACTACATTTTTAAAAAACAGCCATCCTTTTCTGTGGATGTTTTCTCTATTTTACTCCAATCTACTTCTGTTAGTCTCTGTTTCATACCTTCATAGTTTGCTTTTCTAAAATTGTAAACCTTAGCTTTAGTCATTACTTTTTGGGTTTTGAAAATCACTTCAAATGAAACCATGTTGTGGTCTGAGTTTGCCAATGGCTCTCTGACCTCTGTTTTAGTTATTCTGTCTTCGTTATTTGAAAAGACTAAATCAAGGCATGCTTCCCGTCTCGTCGGTGCCTTGACAAATTGCGTTAGGAAGCAGTCATTTGTCATATGACCAGAGTCAGAATAGTGCTACTTGACCAGGGTCAGAATTGAGTTACATGACCATAGTCACCCTTACGGAAATGTCCCATAGAATCCTATAGTAGTACTATAGGACTCTCTATAGGACTAAAAGGGTTTTAAAGGAATCCTGTAGGATTCTTTAAAAAAAAGTATCCTCCTATAGTACTCAAAAGGGTCTCCCTATAGTACCTCAATAGGACTCCTCCTATAGTATGCAAAAGAATAATACTATGACTCTGTTTAGGACTGAAAATGTAAGAATGACTTTTACAGTATATACTAGGTTTATAGATTGAATAAAGCAAAATACTTAACTTTTAATAAACCGTTTAATAAACCTATTTATTTAATTACCAGATACTGAAAATAGCACATTAGTAGGAACAAAATAATGTATAATAAATTTAAGCAGAGCTGTTTTTGTTTTATTTTATTCTGTTTTAAAATATTTCTGATATAGCTGGGGTGTGTAAACTTTTTAAAACAAAATAAAAGCACATCATAGTAAATAACACAAGTGTTGCCTGCAGATAACTTCAAGTAACCCTTAATATTTAAAAAGACAAAGCAGCAGCCATAATGAATATGGACATAATTTATTGTCCTACAAAATTTTAAATAGATATAATAAATTATTATATACAAATATGCACATTTTTAAAAAATATAAATAAATCAACAGATGTACAGACTCCTTTACTTTAACCATATACGTTTTCTTTTTGACAATAACAATACTATATTATCCTGTTCATACATGTGTAACAGGGTGGAGGCTGGGCGTGAACTGGCAACCCTACGCACTCCAAGTGAGCATCTAAACCACAATGCAAAAGAGCCGAGCTCGTCTGCATACATGGTTTTAGAGCTCTTAACCTCCTCTCTTCTCATCGACAGGGGACAGAATCCGTAATGGCACTATACCACACAACACTGCACGTTACACATGTCAAAACAGAAAGAGTTGTACCACGTCCTTATCGCTAGGCTGTGAATTTGTGATTTGTGAAAAGGGCAGGACAATTGCAGTCACTTGTGTTCTTTTTTTAATTTTCCTGCAAGCTGCCTTCCTTCTTTACTTGCACAGTATTTAATTTCCAAGTGGTGCTCTAGCTGTGAGAAACAGCTGTCTGTGATATGTAAAACATCAGGAAGACACAGGCATTAACTGTGTATTGCTCACGCTGACAAACATGTCTGCATGTCCATGTTATAAGGCTTGATAATGCTTCATGTTCATCTAAAATTTCTGTTGCGCTTCCTGATTCTAATAGGTCCTGTAATGCTGCCAACAGAGTTGAAAGGTCATAGCAAGCATCATATGAACTTTTGGAATCAGAAAATAAAAAAATGGACAGTCACTTAGCAGTCTAGAGCAGTAATTTAGCTCAAAGCTACTTAGAGAAAACTATAGGAGAAAAATGATAAAACTTAATATTGCAGCAAAGAACTCCGAATGATTGCCAACCTCATAACAAGATTAGGAATAAGTAAAACAAAAAACAACATTAAAATGGAATTTGAATCTATTTACTCTTTAATAATTTAGTAATAATAATTTCGTATGAAAATTGTTTTGTACATTCTGATGAAAACATGGTTAACATTGATTAATTTGTGAAGAATTGTTGAAACGCTCATTTTAAAGTATGAAACACCTAATCCCTTTCAACTTCATTTGGCATGAAATTCACAGAACTCTTCTCATCAATTGACATCCTAACACATTTCCTTTCCAAATGGTCCAAAAACACAGCCTCTGTTTTATCATTCTTGTGAATTTCAATGAGAAAGTTTGAGGATATGCTAAACTCTCTACTGTATATAAAATCTGCAATTTTTTTCCAGTTTCTTCACAGTCAATATAGCTATCTCTCTCCCATGAACAGAGCATGGCCCATCTCTGCACTTTACTAGCAGAAGAGAGGTTAGTTCAACAACATGACTATTTTGCAATTCAGCTGTAAAGTTAGACCTTTTCATTACATGGTTATAGTTTTTAGTGCGATACAAAACATGATTGTAAATAAACCTGTCATACACAAGTACTTCTTTTTTAACTTGATGACCAAGTAGAAATTCTTGTTGATCCAATAAGTTTTTTTAAGAAAATATGTACAGGTTCACTGGCACTTTGTATGCTTGTAGCTTTTTTACCTTTTTTATCACAGTATACATTTCACACACTTGTTTTGATACGCTCTGTGTACCCTAGAAAAGGCTTTTTAATACCCTGTTGTACCCTTCATAAGGGAAAGCAGAGGTTGCCCAAAGAGCTCCCCAGTCACTAACACCTCTAGGTAAATGCAGAAGTAGATGGACATTAAAGGTCAAGTGACTTTTACCACACAGAGTCTCAGTTTGGTTTACAAACTCCTTAAGAACCACACTTACTTTTCTAAGAGTTTCTCTAGTAATTGAGTCTGTCAAAAGATTATTCACTGAATAGACCAAGTAAAACCAATGTTGAATGTATCTCAAAGGTAAAATCCCCCTTACTACACCAAGAAGAACACAGTGCATGTATTCAGATACAAAAGACCGTGACATATTCAAAACAGGTAAAAACAACAACGGGGAAGAGCCTTTAACACCATTCACTGGGTTTCCACTTTCAGAAGCAGCAATTGCATCTGCTTTGTGCTGTTCATGAGTTCTTATAGGTGGATCTTTTTCTTTAATGGGGTGTACTCTAGTGAATTCTCTTCCCTTGTGAACATGCTGACCAGGATGCAGACAAAAGTCACAACCATACTTGCCATTAAACAGGGTTGTGTTACGAAGGGCTGGTCTAGCCACCGAATCTGCTGAACAAATTAAAGTATGTATTTTAACAACCTTCTGACCTTCTCCTGGAATTATTACTGTTACACCTGTTTTGTGCAAATCAGTTAACTCTTTAACAAAAACACTCAAGTAGCTATCCATCCTGGGCTTTCCTGGGCCAAACCACAGACATGACAACAGAACATTGTTGATTCTTAACTTGTATGGGAGTTCATTCACCATTACCTGAATAGGCCAGAAACTGCTTCTGGATGATTTAAATACTTAAACACCATCACTGTTCCACTGAAGAGAAATGCCATTCTGACCAAACTGTGTGGAATTCCTTACTTTTTGGTACAGTTTCCCAGATGTGACATCACCTATCTCTCTGCTTCTAGTGTGGACATTTTTCTGGATGGAATCTAAAACGGCTTCTTTTTCAAGCAGTTCCTGCTTTTTCAATGGGAGCTGGATGAAAAAGTGACCAGCCTTTTTGTTTAATTCTTTATTAAACCCCTCACCACATTCTGGACAGGAATCTACATTATCATTCTCAGGGCAGATGTATGATTGGCATATTTTACAAAAAAAATGCAGCACCATAGATGACAAGTCTGCACAATTGAACTTTTTGTACAGATAGTATTTGGTTGTTTTAGGAAAGTCTTTAACATGACATGACATAAGTTCAAGAAGATTATCCAAAGCAGAATCTGTCAGTCGATGTTTCAATGCAAAGGTCACTTTCATTTTTACTGAGCGGTGCTCCTGGATATAGTGGGTGATTGTCAAACTCATCCTACAGAAGAGAGGAAATACAGTTAGGAAGAGTAGAACCTACAGGAAATCTTAAATGGTATTATCATTGATCAGAAACGTTATCTGGAATGCATAACTTTAAACAAACACAACAGGATATATCACAATTCATAAAATTCGTAAAAATGGTTTAATTCTGGATTTGCAAAAGTGTAAGATACTGTAGCGGTGGTGCGAATGGATGGACTGTGGGGGTGTATTTAGACAGGGGAATTTGAAAACAATTTTTGTCCAGTGTGTACTGTGTTAAGTGTTGTGGGCGCCAGGGTTGTATTGTATTTTGTGTGTGTCTCTCTCTCCCCGCTGTTATCTTGCCTGCTGTTTCTGTGCAGTCTGCAAGTGTTGACGTGAGTGCGCTGTTTGTGTTCTGTTCTGTTCTGTGTTCTGAGTCGGGTTCGCTTTTCTCAATAGCTACTTTACCAAACCAATGTAGTAAGACCATCGTTTAGGTAAGTGTTTCCCAAACATCATTGAAACTACTAGCTCTTGAACTTCTACTTGAGTTCACGAGCGGTCTGAGGGAATCGTGAAATGTTTGGGTAATGCATTGTGACACCATAGAAACCAAAAACATAATAGTTCACCAAACGAAAAATATATCTGCACACTTGATTTTGCTAAATAATTCATGTGTTTCAAACCTGCCTACGCTCTTAAGAAACCACCATATGATGCACTTCAAGACCGCTAGTTAAGTTGCAGCTTCACGTGGGGTTTTGGGATCGATCGAACAGAAATCGATCGAACGCCGCTGCAGTAAACCGTAATAATTAATAATCTTCAAACTCCAAGTACGACTGTTATAGGGAATTGGAGACGTATCCCTATTTAGTGTGGTTCAAGTTAAGAGCTATTCCATTTTAACCTCACTGCCTGGTCTGATCTTTTATTTTCCACCGTCACCGCCGCAGAACATTGCCCATAGCATGCTCAACGCTACAATATTATACTTGAACACTACAAGCAATGCCATCTTAGGTCTTGCATGTTCATTTTAAAATAATGTACCCAAGGCATCGGTGGTCTCTGTATGTGTGTTATTGTGCTTATGAACTATTTTAAATTGCTTACATAAAGTACTCGCATTCATTTATGCAAAATAATTTAACAATGTAATGTGTCAAGGGATAGACAGAGCTGTAAGCCTAGGCTGTTAGCAAATTGGTTGTGAAATTGGTCAAAGCAAACTATATACACTCGTTAGTTCTAAATAAATGTAAATTAAGTAAATGTAATGCAGTTGTGCATATAATTGTCATTACATGTTATGGGATTGGATGTTAAGCATACAGTATACACGGTAAGATTATATAACATTTAAAAGATTATATACAGACGTGCTCAAATTTGTTGGTACCCTTACAGCTCATTGAAATAATGCTTCATTCCTCCTGAAAAGTGATGAAATTAAAAGCTATTTTATCATGTATACTTGCATGCCTTTGGTATGTCATAGAATAAAGCAAAGAAGCTGTGAAAAGAGATGAATTATTGCTTATTCTACAAAGATATTCTAAAATGGCCTGGACACATTTGTTGGTACCCCTTAGAAAAGATAATAAATAATTGGATTATAGAGATATTTCAAACTAATTAGTTTCCTTAATTAGTATCACACATGTCTCCAATCTTGTAATCAGTCATTCAGCCTATTTAAATGGAGAAAAGTAGTCACTGTGCTGTTTGGTACCATTGTGTGCACCACACTGAACATGGACCAGAGAAAGCAAAGGAGAGAGTTGTCTGAGGAGATCAGAAAGAAAATAATAGACGAGCATGGTAAAGGTAAAGGCTACAAGACCATCTCCAAGCAGCTTGATGTTCCTGTGACAACAGTTGCAAATATTATTAAGAAGTTTAAGGTCCATGGAACTGTAGCCAACCTCCCTGGGCGCAGCCGCAAGAGGAAAATCGACCCCAGAGTGAACAGAAGGATAGTGCGAATGGTAGAAAAAGAACCAAGGATAACTGCCAAAGAGATACAAGCTGAACTCCAAGGTGAAGGTACGTCAGTTTCTGATCGCACCATCCGTCGCTTTTTGAGCGAAAGTGGGCTCCATGGAAGAAGACCCAGGAGGACTCCACTTTTGAAAGAAAAACATAAAAAAGCCAGACTGGAATTTGCTAAAATGCATATTGACAAGCCACAATCCTTCTGGGAGAATGTCCTTTGGACAGATGAGTCAAAACTGGAGCTTTTTGGCAAGTCACATCAGCTCTGTGTTCACAGACGAAAAAATGAAGCTTTCAAAGAAAAGAACACCATACCTACAGTGAAACATGGAGGAGGCTCGGTTATGTTTTGGGGCTGCTTTGCTGCGCCTGGCACAGGTTGCCTTGAATCTGTGCAGGGCACAATGAAATCTCAAGACTATCAAGGCATTCTGGAGCGAAACGTACTGCCCAGTGTCAGAAAGCTCTGTCTCAGTCGCAGGTCATGGGTCCTCCAACAGGATAATGACCCAAAACACACAGCTAAAAGCACCCAAGAATGGATAAGAACAAAACATTGGACTATTCTGAAGTGGCCATCTATGAGTCCTGATCTGAATCCTATCGAACATCTATGGAAAGAGCTGAAACTTGCAGTCTGGAGAAGGCACCCATCAAACCTGAGACAGCTGGAGCAGTTTGCTCAGGAAGAGTGGGCCAAACTACCTGTTAACAGGTGCAGAAGTCTCATTGAGAGCTACAGAAAACGTTTGATTGCAGTGATTTCCTCTAAAGGTTGTGCAACAAAATACTAGGTTAGCGGTCCCATCATTTTTGTCCATGCCATTTTCATTTGTTTTCTTATTTACAATATTATGTTGAATAAAAAATCAAAAGCAAAGTCTGATTTCTATTAAATATGGAATAAACAATGGCGGATGCCAATTACTTTTGTCAGTTTCAAGTTATTTCAGAGAAAATTGTGCATTCTTCGTTTTTTGTGGAGGGGTACCAAATTTGAGCACGTCTGTAGGTATTTTTCTTAATATAATTTTACTTACATTTTGACAGTCCACTTCAAATTCACACTGGGTGGAGAGGCAGGAAGCCCTATTAAACTCTGTTTCATCTTCACCTGAATTGGAAACCTCTTCATCGGACAGCTGTAAAACAGTAATAATTTAGTGTATAATAAAGTAGATTTTACATTTATTTAAATTCAGAATTCTCATTTTTGCAATCTATTTTTTGGGTGGTTCAAACTACAGTCAGACGTATACCCTTCCCTCATATCAACACAGTTGTAACTTTGTTTATTTTGGTTAGAGGTCTACAATGTAGCAGCCTACTTCAAGTTCAAAGTAGTATAATTGCTTATAGCCACATTGATCTCAGGGGAATCCTCATGCAACTGGTGTTCGAGGCCGCAGGGCGAGTTATATTAAAACATATTTCTACCACGAAAACCATTTGAAATGTACAGTTTTTATCTATAAAACCGGATCATTAAGACATGCTTTAATTTACTCCTTAGAATTAATACTCTCGTAGGGTTAAATGGCATTCCCTTGTGATTTTGTATTGGAGCTATGAAATAGCTGAGCGAGATCCAGGGAAACTGAATTACACTCTTCTGTAAAGCCGATTCACCCATACATAAATAAAGTAAACATCTGAAGCACATTTTTTTTTTAAGTGTCCTATAATATAACTCAATGTATGGGATATCGAATTGCCTTTACACTTCCTTTCAAATAACGAATATAAGAGTAGAATTATCCCTCGGTAACATTATATCCAAAACCTATATTTTTCGGCAGGACAGTTCTCCTCGTGGTTTTCAAGAAGTCCTGTTTCATCACCGAGGAAGAAAACTTGATCAGGTGTTAGGACAGTGTTAAGGGAAGTCTCAGTTGGTTCCTCCTCATTTTCCGTTGAGCAGCCAGGCTGGCTATAAGTACATTCATTTATTTCTATCCCTCTCCTTACTTTTGTCATACGAGGCATATCTTCTTCTGCTTCATGATGTAAGAAACGTTTATGACACCCTCTCCATTTCAATAAAAGTCACCTTATCGGAGAGTAAACTGTCAACAAAAGAGAGAAGTGCTGCTGACTGCCTGCATGGCGCGCGCCCTACTTTTCAAATGTACCTGCACGAGACCAGCAAAGTGACCGTTTGTGTTTGACAGGTGGCTCCCACAGTATTACATACCACTTCATGGAGCAGTAAAGAGATGGAGAAAATGTCATTTGCATTGTTTGATTTTTTTTGAAGAGAATGCGATAGAAATTGGCAAGAAAGAGTGGATTGTAGAATTTGATGAACGTAGTTACAAAAATAATGTAATTGAAACCAAAAATGTTTATGAGATGGTGGACTTAAACCTAGTGGAAAAGGGGACCTTCAAAAGAAAAATCCAAAATGGTTAACCTGTCCATCTTATGTACTGGCAATAGGTAAGACAAAGTGTAATGCTCTATATCAATTTGTCAATCAACTAAAAAGATTAAATAATGCTGAGGAAACTGAAGGTATGGGATGGACACCCTTGCTTACAGTAAACAGTATATATATATATATATATATATATATATATATATATATATATATATATATATATATATATATATATACACAGTGCCTTGCATAAGTATTCACCCCCCTTGGACTTTTCCACATTTTGTAATATTACAACCTGGAATTAAAATGGATTTAATTAGGATTTTTTGTGACTGATCTACACAAAATAGTCCATAATGTCAAAGTGGGGAAAAAAAATCTACATATTTTTCAAAATTATTTACAAATAAAAAACTGTCTTGATTGCATAAGTATTCACCCCCTTTGCTGTGACACCCCTAAATAAGCTCTGGTGCAACCAATTGCCTTCAGAAGTCACATAATTAGTTGAATGGAGTCCACCTGTGTGCAATTAAAGTGTCACATGACCTCAGATTAAATACACCTGTTTCTGGAAGGCCACAGTTTGTTAAAGAGCATATCAAAACAAACAGCATCATGAAGACCAAGGAGCTATCTAAACAATTCTGGGATAAAGTTCTGGAGAAGCACCAATCAGGGTTGGGTTATAAAAAAATATCCCAAACTTTGAACATCCCCCGGAGCACCGTTAAATCCATTATTAAGAAATGGAAAGAATATGGCACAACCGCGACTCTGCTTAGAGAAGGCCGTCCACCAAAATTCAGTGACCAGGTAAGGAGGGCATAAGTCAGAGAAGCAACCAAGAGGTCAATGGTAACTCTGAAGGAGCTGGAGAGATCCACAGCTGAGATGGGAGAAACCGTCCATGGGACAACTATAACCCAGGCGCTCCACAAAGCTGGGCTTTATGGAAGAGTGGCGAGAAGAAAGCCATTTCTGAAAAAAACCCATATCAAATCCTGTTTGGATTTTGCCAAAAGGCATGTGGGAGACACAGCAAACATGTGGAAAAGGGTTCTCTGGTCTAATGAGACCAAAATTGAACTTTTTGGCCTTAGCGCAAAACGCTATGTGTGGCGCAAAGCCAACACTGCTCATCACCCTGAGAACACCATCCCCACGGTGAAGCATGGTGGTGGCAGCATGTTATAACATGTTATGGGGATGCTTTTCATCGGCAGGGACTGGGAAACTGGTCAGGACTGAGGGCAAGATGGATGGAGCCAAATACAGGGAAATTCTAGAGGAAAACCTGTTTCAGTCTGCAAGAGGACCAGTGACTGGGAAGGTTCACCTTCCAGCAGGACAATGACCCTAAACACACAGCCAAAGCTACACTGGAGTGGTTTAAAAACAAGAACCTGAATGTCTTAGAATGGCCCAGTCAAAGCCCAGACATCAATCCGATTGAGAATCTGTGGCAAGACTTGAAAATTGCTGTTCACCAACGGTCCCCATCCAACTTGACAGAGCTTGAGCAATTTTGCCAAGAAGAATGGGCAAAATTTGCAGGATTCAGATGTGCAAAGCTGGTAGAGACTTACCCAAAGCCAAAGGTGCTTCTACCAAGTATTGACTCAGGGGGGTGAATACTTATGCAACCAACAAATGTCTTTTTTTTTGTTTAATTAAACAAAACAAAAAATGTGTCACAATAAAAAATATTTTGCACCTTCAAAGTGTTAAGTATGTTGTGTAAATCAAATGGTAAAAATCCCAATTAAATACATTTTAATTCCAGGTTGTAACACTACAAAATGTGGAAAAGTCCAAGGGGGGTGAATACTTATGCAAGGCACTGTATATATATTGTGACATTTACTTTTTTTGTTTTAATGAACTAGCCTACATACTAAACAGTGAACATACAATCAATACTGCTGTATAATCATAACTCTTACTCTAAGTTACTGAGGTAAAATTATACCTAATTCTCTCAGAACACTACCTTCACTTTAAAAGCTGTTATTACTACTTTGTATGGTATTTTCGTATTACTATTGATATCTATAGTAACATACAAATCAAGGCTATTTTCACCTTAGTACGAGAACATTATGGGGTACCATGTTTCCGTTACAAGGTGTATAAAGACCCACTGTTGAATTTTAACCAGTGTAGGCACAGTATAAATATGATTAAATATGAACTATTTTTTAGGGGACTGGCAGACTGTTTCACAAAAAGCAAAGTGTATACTTAATTATGAAAAGGAGGAAACCCCTTCCAAGTGTAAGCGGGATAAATGCCGGGACCAAAACAACTATCATGACAATGATAGAAATACTTTAATGTGGCCTAATATTTATTTTTAAGAATGTGAAGTGCAGACTAATCTAATCATAACTATATAATATAACGCATTTAGTCATAAATACTACAAATAATAAAATAAAATATAAAAATAATAAACAGCAAAAGACAGCTAACATTTCAACATATACTTTAGAACTCCCAGATATACTGGAACGAGTGGAATTACTGAAAATGGATTTGTCCACCACCAACTATGCCAACACCAATATACAACAATGGGGGAAAAGAGAGATGAGGTAGGAAAATTGTGTTATTTAGGTTACTACCCGATGACCGTCTGCAGGCTTAGTAATGCCCTGAACCAAAGGCGAGGGAGCATAATACTAAGGTATAACCCGAACAAGAGGGTGTTACTATATGGAGAGGTTTGTCTCCAAAAATACTGAAGTACACAGTATCCATGGCGTAAAAGTGATAAAAAGGAGGTATTTTCATGCAGTTTGATATATGTATATATTATATAACTATTTCACTTACCCACACCTTTGTTTATGATTTTAGAAGGTACAACGGACTGAAAAAGCGTCAGTATCAAAAAGGAAGCTACAGATGTGTTGTCACAAAGACACAATGAAGCTAACTGCAGACCTATTACGGGTATTTCACACTGCTGAAGAACTTGCCAATAAATCCCTGACTGGATTCAAATCCAATGCACATAAGGATTCACAAGCAAAACAACCCCTTAATCCAGATATTGTGGATGCGATTATTGGTAAGAACAATCACATTTTAATTCTGTAAAAGCTTGTATAAGCAAGCAATAACGCATGAAAAGGCATGCAGTTTTACTGAGGTTGCCAGGCTGTGGTAGGTGTCTATTTTATACTTAAACTTATGGTCAGGTATGAAGGCTTTAGAAGCTCTATTTGGAATTATTGTCCCTATTTACTAATCTTTAAGGAGTGTTCTGATGTTCGAATGTTTTGTTAAGGACTATTACTTTAAATCCTTTTTGACTTAATAATGTTTAAAGTAATAAAAGCCATTGAGACTACTTTGTTTTAGGTCTTATTCAGATTTTTAAAGCATTATTTAAACTCCAAACATGTGTATTGATACTGAAGCATTCCTTAAAACACTTTAGTAAATAGAGCCCATTATTTGAATATTATTACTACATAAATGTAGTTTGAAATATAGGACCCTATTCTTAAAACTTTTGGGCCATGTAGCCTAGTTAGTATACTTACCAAAGGTCGGTTCTCCCTTGCACCATCTGATGGTTGGAATCAGGCACCTTTGGCAGCAATTACAGCCATGAGTCTATTTGGATAAGACTCTACCACCTTTGCACATCTGGACACTGCAATTTTTGCCCATTCTTCTTTGCAAAATTGCTCAAGCTCCGTCAAGTTGGATGGGGACCTTTGGTGAACAGCAATTTTCTACTCTTTCCACATATTCTCAATTAGATTGAGGTCCGGGCTTTGACTGGGCCACTCCAGGACATTGACCTTTTTGTTTTTAAGCCACTCCAGTGTGGCTTTGGCTGTATGTTTGGGGTCATTGTCCTGCTGGAAGATGAATCTTCTCCCAAGTCCCAGGTCTCTTGCAGACTTCAGCAGGTTTTCCTTCAGGATTTCTCTGTACTTTGCCGCATCCATTTTGCCCTCTATCTTCACAAGCTTTCCAGGCCCTGACGCAGAGAAGCATCCCCATAGCATGATGCTGCCACCACCATGCTTCACGGTAGCGATGGTGTTCTCAGGATGATGTGCGGTGTTAGGCTTACGCCAAACATAGCGCTTAGCGTTGAGGCCAAAAAGCTCTATTCTGGTCTCATCAGACCATAGAATCTTCTTCCACTTGGTCTCAGAGTCTCCCACATGCCTTCTGGGAAACTCTAGCCGAGATATGATGCAAGTTTTTTTCTTTTTGCCACTCTCCCATAAAGGCCAGTTTTGTGAAGCACCCGGGCTATTGTTGGCGTATGCACAGTGTCTCCCAGCTCAGCCGTGGAACACTGTAACTCCTTTAGAGTTGCCATAGGCCTCTTGGTGGCCTCCCTGACTAGTGCCCTATACGCCCGGATACTACGTTTTTGAGGACGGCCTGTTCTAGACAGATTCACAGTTGTGCCATATTCTCTCCATTTCTTAATAATGGACTTTACTGTGCTCTGAGAGGATATTCAATGCCTTGGAAATGTTCTTATATCCTACCCCTGATTGGTGCTTTTGAAGAACCTTATTCCGGATTTGCTTTGAATGTTCCTTCATCTTCATGATGTAGTTTTTGTTAGGAAATGTACTAACCAACTGTGGGACCTCCCAGAGACAGGTGTATTTAACCTGAAATCATGTGAAACACCTTAATTGCACACAGGTGGACTCCATTCAACTAATTATGTGACTTCTACAGACAATTGGATGCACCAGAGCTTCTTTAGGTGTGTCATAGCAAAGGGGGTGAATACTTATGCAATCAATTATTTTCTGTTTTAGATTTGTAATTAATTTAGAACAATTTGTAGATTTTATTTTTCACTTTGACATTATGGACTTTTCTTGTGTTGATCAGTGGCAAACATAGCGCTTAGAGTTGAGGCCAAAAAGCTCTATTTTGGTCTCATCAGACCATAGAATCTTCTTCCACTTGGTCTCAGAGTCTCCCACATGCCTTCTGGGAAACTCTAGCCGAGATTTGATGCGAGTTTTTTTCAACAATGGCTTTCTTTTTGCCACTCTCCCATAAAGGCCAGTTTTGTGAAGCACCCGGGCTATTGTTGCCATATGCACAGTGTCTCCCAGCTCAGCCGTGGAACACTGTAACTCCTTTAGAGTTGCCATAGGCCTCTTGGTGGCCTCCCTGACTAGTGCCCTATACGCCCGGATACTCCGTTTTTGAGGACGGCCTGTTCTAGACAGATTCACAGTTGTGCCATATTCTCTCCATTTCTTAATAATGGACTTTACTGTGCTCTGAGAGGATATTCAATGCCTTGGAAATGTTCTTATATCCTACCCCTGATTGGTGCTTTTGAAGAACCTTATTCCGGATTTGCTTTGAATGTTCCTTCATCTTCATGATGTAGTTTTTGTTAGGAAATGTACTAACCAACTGTGGGACCTCCCAGAGACAGGTGTATTTAACCTGAAATCATGTGAAACACCTTAATTGCACACAGGAGGACTCCATTCAACTAATTATGTGACTTCTAAAGACAACTGGTTGCACCAGAGCTTATTTTGGTGTGTCATAGCAAAGGGGGTGAATACTTATGCAATCAATTATTTTCTGTTTTATATTTGTAATTAATTTAGAACAATTTGTAGATTTTATTTTTCACTTTGACATTATGGACTTTTCTTGTGTTGATCAGTGGCAAACATAGCGCTTAGCTTTGAGGCCAAAAAGCTCGATTTTGGTCTCATCAGACCATAGAATCTTCTTCCACTTGGTCTCAGAGTCTCCCACATGCCTTCTGGGAAACTCTAGCCGAGATTTGATGCGAGTTTTTTTCAACAATGGCTTTCTTTTTGCCACTCTCCCATAAAGGCCAGTTTTGTGAAGCACCCGGGCTATTGTTACCATATGCACAGTGTCTCCCAGCTCAGCCGTGGAACACTGTAACTCCTTTAGAGTTGCCATAGGCCTCTTGGTGGCCTCCCTGACTAGTGCACATCTCGCCCGGATACTCCGTTTTTGAGGACGGCCTGTTCTAGACAGATTCACAGTTGTGCCATATTCTCTCCATTTCTTAATAATGGACTTTACTGTGCTCTGAGAGGATATTCAATGCCTTGGAAATGTTCTTATATCCTACCCCTGATTGGTGCTTTTGAAGAACCTTATTCCGGATTTGCTTTGAATGTTCCTTCATCTTCATGATGTAGTTTTTGTTAGGAAATGTACTAACCAACTGTGGGACCTCCCAGAGACAGGTGTATTTAACCTGAAATCATGTGAAACACCTTAATTGCACATAGGAGGACTCCATTCAACTAATTATGTGACTTCTAAAGACAACTGGTTGCACCAGAGCTTATTTTGGTGTGTCATAGCAAAGGGGGTGAATACTTATGCAATCAATTATTTTCTGTTTTATATTTGTAATTAATTTAGAACAATTTGTAGATTTTATTTTTCACTTTGACATTATGGACTTTTCTTGTGTTGATCAGTGGCAAACATAGCGCTTAGCGTTGAGGCCAAAAAGCTCTATTTTGGTCTCATCAGACCATAGAATCTTCTTCCACTTGGTCTCAGAGTCTCCCACATGCCTTCTGGGAAACTCTAGCCGAGATTTGATGCGAGTTTTTTTCAACAATGGCTTTCTTTTTGCCACTCTCCCATAAAGGCCAGTTTTGTGAAGCACCC
Source organism: Acipenser ruthenus (assembly GCF_902713425.1). Classification (NCBI taxonomy): domain Eukaryota; kingdom Metazoa; phylum Chordata; class Actinopteri; order Acipenseriformes; family Acipenseridae; genus Acipenser; species Acipenser ruthenus. Next base: position 78,187 of record NW_026707576.1, read on the forward strand.
GGGCTATTGTTACCATATGCACAGTGTCTCCCAGCTCAGCCGTGGAACACTGTAACTCCTTTAGAGTTGCCATAGGCCTCTTGGTGGCCTCCCTGACTAGTGCACATCTCGCCCGGATACTCCGTTTTTGAGGACGGCCTGTTCTAGACAGATTCACAGTTGTGCCATATTCTCTCCATTTCTTAATAATGGACTTTACTGTGCTCTGAGAGGATATTCAATGCCTTGGAAATGTTCTTATATCCTACCCCTGATTGGTGCTTTTGAAGAACCTTATTCCGGATTTGCTTTGAATGTTCCTTCATCTTCATGATGTAGTTTTTGTTAGGAAATGTACTAACCAACTGTGGGACCTCCCAGAGACAGGTGTATTTAACCTGAAATCATGTGAAACACCTTAATTGCACATAGGAGGACTCCATTCAACTAATTATGTGACTTCTAAAGACAACTGGTTGCACCAGAGCTTATTTTGGTGTGTCATAGCAAAGGGGGTGAATACTTATGCAATCAATTATTTTCTGTTTTATATTTGTAATTAATTTAGAACAATTTGTAGATTTTATTTTTCACTTTGACATTATGGACTTTTCTTGTGTTGATCAGTGGCAAACATAGCGCTTAGCGTTGAGGCCAAAAAGCTCTATTTTGGTCTCATCAGACCATAGAATCTTCTTCCACTTGGTCTCAGAGTCTCCCACATGCCTTCTGGGAAACTCTAGCCGAGATTTGATGCGAGTTTTTTTCAACAATGGCTTTCTTTTTGCCACTCTCCCATAAAGGCCAGTTTTGTGAAGCACCCGGGCTATTGTTGCCATATGTACAGTGTCTCCCAGCTCAGCCGTGGAACACTGTAACTCCTTTAGAGTTGCCATAGGCCTCTTGGTGGCCTCCCTGACTAGTGCCCTATATGCCCGGATACTCCGTTTTTGAGGACGGCCTGTTCTAGACAGATTCACAGTTGTGCCATATTCTCTCCATTTCTTAATAATGGACTTTACTGTGCTCTGAGAGGATATTCAATGCCTTGGAAATGTTCTTATATCCTACCCCTGATTGGTGCTTTTGAAGAACCTTATTCCGGATTTGCTTTGAATGTTCCTTCATCTTCATGATGTAGTTTTTGTTAGGAAATGTACTAACCAACTGTGGGACCTCCCAGAGACAGGTGTATTTAACCTGAAATCATGTGAAACACCTTAATTGCACACAGGTGGACTCCATTCAACTAATTATGTGACTTCTAAAGACAATTGGTTGCACCAGAGCTTATTTTGGTGTGTCATAGCAAAGGGGGTGAATACTTATGCAATCAATTATTTTCTGTTTTATATTTGTAATTAATTTAGAACAATTTGTAGATTTTATTTTTCACTTTGACATTATGGACTTTTCTTGTGTTGATCAGTGGCAAACAGCGCTTAGCGTTGAGGCCAAAAAGCTCTATTTTGGTCTCATCAGACCATAGAATCTTCTTCCACTTGGTCTCAGAGTCTCCCACATGCCTTCTGGGAAACTCTAGCCGAGATTTGATGCGAGTTTTTTTCAACAATAGCTTTCTTTTTGCCACTCTCCCATAAAGGCCAGTTTTGTGAAGCACCCGGGCTATTGTTGCCATATGTACAGTGTCTCCCAGCTCAGCCGTGGAACACTGTATCTCCTTTAGAGTTGCCATAGGCCTCTTGGTGGCCTCCCTGACTAGTTCCCTATACGCCTGGATACTCCGTTTTTGAGGGCGGCCTGTTCTAGACAGATTAACAGTTGTGCCATATTCTCTCCATTTCTTAATAATGGACTTTACTGTGCTCTGAGAGGATATTCAATGCCTTGGAAATGTTCTTATATCCTACCCCTGATTGGTGCTTTTGAAGAACCTTATTCCGGATTTGCTTTGAATGTTCCTTCATCTTCATGATGTAGTTTTTGTTAGGAAATGTACTAACCAACTGTGGGACCTCCCAGAGACAGGTGTATTTAACCTGAAATCATGTGAAACACCTTAATTGCACACAGGTGGACTCCATCCAACTAATTATGTGACTTCTAAAGACAATTGGTTGCACCAGAGCTTATTTAGGTGTGTCATAGCAAAGGGGGTGAATACTTATGCAATCAATTATTTTCTGTTTTATATTTGTAATTAATTTAGAACAATTTGTAGATTTTATTTTTCACTTTGACATTATGGACTTTTCTTGTGTTGATCAGTGGCAAACATAGCGCTTAGCGTTGAGGCCAAAAAGCTCTATTTTGGTCTCATCAGACCATAGAATCTTCTTCCACTTGGTCTCAGAGTCTCCCACATGCCTTCTGGGAAACTCTAGCCGAGATTTGATGCGAGTTTTTTTCAACAATGGCTTTCTTTTTGCCACTCTCCCATAAAGGCCAGTTTTGTGAAGCACCCGGGCTATTGTTGCCATATGCACAGTGTCTCCCAGCTCAGCCGTGGAACACTGTAACTCCTTTAGAGTTGCCATAGGCCTCTTGGTGGCCTCCCTGACTAGTGCCCTATACGCCCGGATACTCCGTTTTTGAGGACGGCCTGTTCTAGACAGATTCACAGTTGTGCCATATTCTCTCCATTTCTTAATAATGGACTTTACTGTGCTCTGAGAGGATATTCAATGCCTTGGAAATGTTCTTATATCCTACCCCTGATTGGTGCTTTTGAAGAACCTTATTCCGGATTTGCTTTGAATGTTCCTTCATCTTCATCATGTAGTTTTTGTTAGGAAATGTACTAACCAACTGTGGGACCTCCCAGAGACAGGTGTATTTAACCTGAAATCATGTGAAACACCTTAATTACACACAGGTGGACTCCATTCAACTAATTATGTGACTTCTAAAGACAATTGGTTGCACCAGAGCTTATTTAGGTGTGTCATAGCAAAGGGGGTGAATACTTATGCAATCAATTATTTTCTGTTTTATATTTGTAATTAATTTAGAACAATTTGTAGATTTTATTTTTCACTTTGACATTATGGACTTTTCTTGTGTTGATCAGTGGCAAACATAGCGCTTAGCGTTGAGGCCAAAAAGCTCTATTTTGGTCTCATCAGACCATAGAATCTTCTTCCACTTGGTCTCAGAGTCTCCCACATGCCTTCTGGGAAACTCTAGCTGAGATTTGATGCGAGTTTTTTTCAGCAATGGCTTTCTTTTTGCCACTCTCCCATAAAGGCTAGTTTTGTGAAGCACCCGGGCTATTGTTGCCACATGCACAGTGTCTCCCAGCTCAGCCGTGGAACACTGTAACTCCTTTAGAGTTGCCATAGGCCTCTTGGTGGCCTCCCTGACTAATGCCCTATACGCCCGGATACTCCGTTTTTGAGGACGGCCTGTTCTAGACAGATTCACAGTTGTGCCATATTCTCTCCATTTCTTAATAATGGACTTTACTGTGCTCTGAGAGGATATTCAATGCCTTGGAAATGTTCTTATGTCCTACCCCTGATTGGTGCTTTTGAAGAACCTTATTCCGGATTTGCTTTGAATGTTCCTTCATCTTCATCATGTAGTTTTTGTTAGGAAATGTACTAACCAACTGTGGGACCTCCCAGAGACAGGTGTATTTAACCTGAAATCATGTGAAACACCTTAATTGCACACAGGTGGACTCCATTCAACTAATTATGTGACGTCTAAAGACAATTGGTTGCACCAGAGCTTATTTAGGTGTGTCATAGCAAAAGGGGTGAATACTTATGCAATCAATTATTTTCTGTTTTATATTTGTAATTAATTTAGAACAATTTGTAGATTTTATTTTTCACTTTGACATTATGGACTTTTCTTGTGTTGATCAGTGGCAAACATAGCGCTTAGCGTTGAGGCCAAAAAGCTCTATTTTGGTCTCATCAGACCATAGAATCTTCTTCCACTTGGTCTCAGAGTCTCCCACATGCCTTCTGGGAAACTCTAGCCGAGATTTGATGCGAGTTTTTTTTCAACAATGGCTTTCTTTTTGCCACTCTCCCATAAAGGCCAGTTTTGTGAAGCACCCGGGCTATTGTTGCCATATGCACAGTGTCTCCCAGCTCAGCCGTGGAACACTGTAACTCCTTTAGAGTTGCCATAGGCCTCTTGGTGGCCTCCCTGACTAGTGCCCTATACGCCCGGATACTCTGTTTTTGAGGACGGCCTGTTCTAGACAGATTCACAGTTGTGCCATATTCTCTCCATTTCTTAATAATGGACTTTACTGTGCTCTGAGAGGATATTCAATGCCTTGGAAATGTTCTTATATCCTACCCCTGATTGGTGCTTTTGAAGAACCTTATTCCGGATTTGCTTTGAATGTTCCTTCATCTTCATCATGTAGTTTTTGTTAGGAAATGTACTAACCAACTGTGGGACCTCCCAGAGACAGGTGTATTTAACCTGAAATCATGTGAAACACCTTAATTGCACACAGGTGGACTCCATTCAACTAATTATGTGACTTCTAAAGACAATTGGTTGCACCAGAGCTTATTTAGGTGTGTCATAGCAAAGGGGGTGAATACTTATGCAATCAATTATTTTCTGTTTTATATTTGTAATTAATTTAGAACAATTTGTAGATTTTATTTTTCACTTTGACATTATGGACTTTTCTTGTGTTGATCAGTGGCAAACATAGCGCTTAGCGTTGAGGCCAAAAAGCTCTATTTTGGTCTCATCAGACCATAGAATCTTCTTCCACTTGGTCTCAGAGTCTCCCACATGCCTTCTGGGAAACTCTAGCTGAGATTTGATGCGAGTTTTTTTTCAGGAATGGCTTTCTTTTTGCCACTCTCCCATAAAGGCCAGTTTTGTGAAGCACCCGGGCTATTGTTGCCACATGCACAGTGTCTCCCAGCTCAGCCGTGGAACACTGTAACTCCTTTAGAGTTGCCATAGGCCTCTTGGTGGCCTCCCTGACTAGTGCCCTATACGCCCGGATACTCCGTTTTTGAGGACGGCCTGTTCTAGACAGATTCACAGTTGTGCCATATTCTCTCCATTTCTTAATAATGGACTTTACTGTGCTCTGAGAGGATATTCAATGCCTTGGAAATGTTCTTATATCCTACCCCTGATTGGTGCTTTTGAAGAACCTCATTTCGGATTTGCTTTGAATGTTCCTTCATCTTCATGATGTAGTTTTTGTTAGGAAATGTACTAACCAACTGTGGGACCTCCCAGAGACAGGTGTATTTAACCTGAAATCATGTGAAACACCTTAATTGCACACAGGTGGACTCCATTCAACTAATTATGTGACTTCTAAAGACAATTGGTTGCACCAGAGCTTATTTTGGTGTGTCATAGCAAAGGGGGTGAATACTTATGCAATCAATTATTTTCTGTTTTATATTTGTAATTAATTTAGAACAATTTGTAGATTTTATTTTTCACTTTGACATTATGGACTTTTCTTGTGTTGATCAGTGGCAAACATAGCGCTTAGCGTTGAGGCCAAAAAGCTCTATTTTGGTCTCATCAGACCATAGAATCTTCTTCCACTTGGTCTCAGAGTCTCCCACATGCCTTCTGGGAAACTCTAGCCGAGATTTGATGCGAGTTTTTTTCAACAATGGCTTTCTTTTTGCCACTCTCCCATAAAGGCCAGTTTTGTGAAGCACCCGGGCTATTGTTGCCATATGCACAGTGTCTCCCAGCTCAGCCGTGGAACACTGTAACTCCTTTAGAGTTGCCATAGGCCTCTTGGTGGCCTCCCTGACTAGTGCACTTCTCGCCCGGATACTCCGTTTTTGAGGACAGCCTGTTCTAGACAGATTCACAGTTGTGCCATATTCTCTCCAATTTTTAATAATGGACTTTACTGTGCTCTGAGAGGATATTCAATGCCTTGGAAATGTTCTTATATCCTACCCCTGATTGGTGCTTTTGAAGAACCTTATTCCGGATTTGCTTTGAATGTTCCTTCATCTTCATGATGTAGTTTTTGTTAGGAAATGTACTAACCAACTGTGGGACCTCCCAGAGACAGGTGTATTTAACCTGAAATCATGTGAAACACCTTAATTGCACACAGGTGGACTCCATTAAACTAATTATGTGACTTCTAAAGACAACTGGTTGCACCAGAGCTTATTTAGGTGTGTCATAGCAAAGGGGGTGAATACTTATGCAATTAATTATTTTCTGTTTTATATTTGTAATTAATTTAGAACAATTTGTAGATTTTATTTTTCACTTTGACATTATGGACTTTTCTTGTGTTGATCAGTGGCAAACATAACGCTTAGCGTTGAGGCCAAAAAGCTCTATTTTGGTCTCATCAGACCATAGAATCTTCTTCCACTTGGTCTCAGAGTCTCCCACATGCCTTCTGGGAAACTCTAGCCGAGATTTGATGCGAGTTCTTTTCAACAATGGCTTTCTTTTTGCCACTCTCCCATAAAGGCCAGTTTTGTGAAGCACCCGGGCTATTGTTGCCATATGCACAGTGTCTCCCAGCTCAGCCGTGGAACAGTGTAACTCCTTTAGAGTTGCCATAGGCCTCTTGGTGGCCTCCCTGACTAGTGCCCTATACGCCCGGATACTCCGTTTTTGAGGACGGCCTGTTCTAGACAGATTCACAGTTGTGCCATATTCTCTCCATTTCTTAATAATGGACTTTACTGTGCTCTGAGAGGATATTCAATGCCTTGGAAATGTTCTTATATCCTACCCCTGATTGGTGCTTTTGAAGAACCTTATTCCGGATTTGCTTTGAATGTTCCTTCATCTTCATGATGTAGTTTTTGTTAGGAAATGTACTAACCAACTGTGGGACCTCCCAGAGACAGGTGTATTTAACCTGAAATCATGTGAAACACCTTAATTGCACACAGGTGGACTCCATTAAACTAATTATGTGACTTCTAAAGACAACTGGTTGCACCAGAGCTTATTTAGGTGTGTCATAGCAAAGGGGGTGAATACTTATGCAATCAATTATTTTCTGTTTTATATTTGTAATTAATTTAGAACAATTTGTAGATTTTATTTTTCACTTTGACATTATGGACTTTTCTTGTGTTGATCAGTGGCAAACATAACGCTTAGTGTTGAGGCCAAAAAGCTCTATTTTGGTCTCATCAGACCATAGAATCTTCTTCCACTTGGTCTCAGAGTCTCCCACATGCCTTCTGGGAAACTCTAGCCGAGATTTGATGCGAGTTCTTTTCAACAATGGCTTTCTTTTTGCCACTCTCCCATAAAGGCCAGTTTTGTGAAGCACCCGGGCTATTGTTGCCATATGCACAGTGTCTCCCAGCTCAGCCGTGGAACACTGTAACTCCTTTAGAGTTGCCATAGGCCTCTTGGTGGCCTCCCTGACTAGTGCCCTATACGCCCGGATACTCCGTTTTTGAGGACGGCCTGTTCTAGACAGATTCACAGTTGTGCCATATTCTCTCCATTTCTTAATAATGGACTTTACTGTGCTCTGAGAGGATATTCAATGCCTTGGAAATGTTCTTATATCCTACCCCTGATTGGTGCTTTTGAAGAACCTTATTCCGGATTTGCTTTGAATGTTCCTTCATCTTCATCATGTAGTTTTTGTTAGGAAATGTACTAACCAACTGTGGGACCTCCCAGAGACAGGTGTATTTAACCTGAAATCATGTGAAACACCTCAATTGCACACAGGTGGACTCCATTCAACTAATTATGTGACTTCTAAAGACAATTGGTTGCACCAGAGCTTATTTAGGTGTGTCATAGCAAAGGGGGTGAATACTTATGCAATCAATTATTTTCTGTTTTATATTTGTAATTAATTTAGAACAATTTGTAGATTTTATTTTTCACTTTGACATTATGGACTTTTCTTGTGTTGATCAGTGGGAAACATAGCGCTTAGCGTTGAGGCCAAAAAGCTCTATTTTGGTCTCATCAGACCATAGAATCTTCTTCCACTTGGTCTCAGAGTCTCCCACATGCCTTCTGGGAAACTCTAGCCGAGATTTGATGCGAGTATTTTTCAACAATGGCTTTCTTTTTGCCACTCTCCCATAAAGGCCAGTTTTGTGAAGCACCCGGGCTATTGTTGCCATATGCACAGTGTCTCCCAGCTCAGCCGTGGAACACTGTAACTCCTTCAGAGTTGCCATAGGCCTCTTGGTGGCCTCCCTGACTAGTGCCCTATACGCCCGGATACTCCGTTTTTGAGGACGGCCTGTTCTAGACAGATTCACAGTTGTGCCATATTCTCTCCATTTCTTAATAATGGACTTTACTGTGCTCTGAGAGGATATTCAATGCCTTGGAAATGTTCTTATATCCTACCCCTGATTGGTGCTTTTGAAGAACCTTATTCCGGATTTGCTTTGAATGTTCCTTCATCTTCATGATGTAGTTTTTGTTAGGAAATGTACTAACCAACTGTGGGACCTCCCAGAGACAGGTGTATTTACCTCAAATCATGTGAAACACCTTAATTGCACACAGGTGGACTCCACTCAACTAATTATGTGACTTCTAAAGACAATTGGTTGCACCAGAGCTTATTTAGGTGTGTCATAGCAAAGGGGGTGAATACTTATGCAATCAATTATTTTCTGTTTTATATTTGTAATTAATTTAGAACAATTTGTAGATTTTATTTTTCACTTTGACATTATGGACTTTTCTTGTGTTGATCAGTGGCAAACATAGCGCTTAGCGTTGAGGCCAAAAAGCTCTATTTTGGTCTCATCAGACCATAGAATCTTCTTCCACTTGGTCTCAGAGTCTCCCACATGCCTTCTGGGAAACTCTAGCCGAGATTTGATGCGAGTTTTTTTCAACAATGGCTTTCTTTTTGCCACTCTCCCATAAAGGCCAGTTTTGTGAAGCACCCGGGCTATTGTTGCCATATGCACAGTGTCTCCCAGCTCAGCCGTGGAACACTGTAACTCCTTCAGAGTTGCCATAGGCCTCTTGGTGGCCTCCCTGACTAGTGCCCTATACGCCCGGATACTCCGTTTTTGAGGACGGCCTGTTCTAGACAGATTCACAGTTGTGCCATATTCTCTCCAATTTTTAATAATGGACTTTGCTGTGCTCTGAGAGATATTCAATGCCTTGGAAATGTTCTTATATCCTACCCCTGATTGGTGCTTTTGGAGAACCTTATTCCGGATTTGCTTTGAATGTTCCTTCATCTTCATGATGTAGTTTTTGTTAGGAAATGTACTAACCAACTGTGGGACCTCCCAGAGACAGGTGTATTTAACCTGAAATCATGTGAAACACCTTAATTGCACACAGGTGGACTCCATTCAAATAATTATGTGACTTCTAAAGACAACTGGTTGCACCAGAGCTTATTTAGGTGTGTCATAGCAAAGGGGGTGAATACTTATGCAATCAATTATTTTCTGTTTTATATTTGTAATTAATTTAGAACAATTTGTAGATTTTATTTTTCACTTTGACATTATGGACTTTTCTTGTGTTGATCAGTGGCAAACATAGCGCTTAGCGTTGAGGCCAAAAAGCTCTATTTTGGTCTCATCAGACCATAGAATCTTCTTCCACTTGGTCTCAGAGTCTCCCACATGCCTTCTGGGAAACTCTAGCCGAGATTTGATGCGAGTTTTTTTCAACAATGGCTTTCTTTTTGCCACTCTCCCATAAAGGCCAGTTTTGTGAAGCACCCGGGCTATTGTTGCCATATGCACAGTGTCTCCCAGCTCAGCCGTGGAACACTGTAACTCCTTTAGAGTTGCCATAGGCCTCTTGGTGGCCTCCCTGACTAGTGCCCTATACGCCCGGATACTCCGTTTTTGAGGACGGCCTGTTCTAGACAGATTCACAGTTGTGCCATATTCTCTCCAATTTTTAATAATGGACTTTACTGTGCTCTGAGATGATATTCAATGCCTTGGAAATGTTCTTATATCCTACCCCTGATTGGTGCTTTTGAAGAACCTTATTCCGGATTTGCTTTGAATGTTCCTTCATCTTCATGATGTAGTTTTTGTTAGGAAATGTACTAACCAACTGTGGGACCTCCCAGAGACAGGTGTATTTAACCTGAAATCATGTGAAACACCTTAATTGCACACAGGTGGACTCCACTCAACTAATTATGTGACTTCTAAAGACAATTGGTTGCACCAGAGCTTATTTAGGTGTGTCATAGCAAAGGGGGTGAATACTTATGCAATCAATTATTTTCTGTTTTATATTTGTAATTAATTTAGAACAATTTGTAGATTTTATTTTTCACTTTGACATTATGGACTTTTCTTGTGTTGATCAGTGGCAAACATAGCGCTTAGCTTTCAGGCCAAAAAGCTCTATTTTGGTCTCATCAGACCATAGAATCTTCTTCCACTTGGTCTCAGAGTCTCCCACATGCCTTCTGGGAAACTCTAGCCGAGATTTGATGCGAGTTTTTTTCAACAATGGCTTTCTTTTTGCCACTCTCCCATAAAGGCCAGTTTTGTGAAGCACCCGGGCTATTGTTGCCATATGCACAGTGTCTCCCAGCTCAGCCGTGGAACACTGTAACTCCTTTAGAGTTGCCATAGGCCTCTTGGTGGCCTCCCTGACTAGTGCACTTCTCGCCCGGATACTCCGTTTTTGAGGACGGCCTGTTCTAGACAGATTCACAGTTGTGCCATTTTCTCTCCATTTCTTAATAATGGACTTTACTGTGGTCTGAGAGGATATTCAATGCCTTGGAAATGTTCTTATATCCTACCCCTGATTGGTGCTTTTGAAGAACCTTATTCCGGATTTGCTTTGAATGTTCCTTCATCTTCATCATGTAGTTTTTGTTAGGAAATGTACTAACCAACTGTGGGACCTCCCAGAGACAGGTGTATTTAACCTGAAATCATGTTAAACACCTTAATTGCACACAGGTGGACTCCATTCAACTAATTATGTGACTTCTAAAGACAATTGGTTGCACCAGAGCTTACTTAGGTGTGTCATAGCAAAGGGGGTGAATACTTATGCAATCAATTATTTTCTGTTTTATATTTGTAATTAATTTAGAACAATTTGTAGATTTTATTTTTCACTTTGACATTATGGACTTTTCTTGTGTTGATCAGTGGCAAACATAGCGCTTAGCGTTGAGGCCAAAAAGCTCTATTTTGGTCTCATCAGACCATAGAATCTTCTTCCACTTGGTCTCAGAGTCTCCCACATGCCTTCTGGGAAACTCTAGCCGAGATTTGATGCGAGTTTTTTTCAACAATGGCTTTCTTTTTGCCACTCTCCCATAAAGGCCAGTTTTGTGAAGCACCCGGGCTATTGTTGCCATATGCACAGTGTCTCCCAGCTCAGCCGTGGAACACTGTAACTCCTTTAGAGTTGCCATAGGCCTCTTGGTGGCCTCCCTGACTAGTGCCCTATACGCCCGGATACTCCGTTTTTGAGGACGGCCTGTTCTAGACAGATTCACAGTTGTGCCATATTCTCTCCAATTTTTAATAATGGACTTTACTGTGCTCTGAGATGATATTCAATGCCTTGGAAATGTTCTTATATCCTACCCCTGATTGGTGCTTTTGAAGAACCTTATTCCGGATTTGCTTTGAATGTTCCTTCATCTTCATCATGTAGTTTTTGTTAGGAAATGTACTAACCAACTGTGGGACCTCCCAGAGACAGGTGTATTTAACCTGAAATCATGTTAAACACCTTAATTGCACACAGGTGGACTCCATTCAACTAATTATGTGACTTCTAAAGACAATTGGTTGCACCAGAGCTTACTTAGGTGTGTCATAGCAAAGGGGGTGAATACTTATGCAATCAATTATTTTCTGTTTTATATTTGTAATTAATTTAGAACAATTTGTAGATTTTATTTTTCACTTTGACATTATGGACTTTTCTTGTGTTGATCAGTGGCAAACATAGCGCTTAGCGTTGAGGCCAAAAAGCTCTATTTTGGTCTCATCAGACCATAGAATCTTCTTCCACTTGGTCTCAGAGTCTCCCACATGCCTTCTGGGAAACTCTAGCCGAGATTTGATGCGAGTTTTTTTCAACAATGGCTTTCTTTTTGCCACTCTCCCATAAAGGCCAGTTTTGTGAAGCACCCGGGCTATTGTTGCCATATGCACAGTGTCTCCCAGCTCAGCCGTGGAACACTGTAACTCCTTTAGAGTTGCCATAGGCCTCTTGGTGGCCTCCCTGACTAGTGCCCTATACGCCCGGATACTCCGTTTTTGAGGACGGCCTGTTCTAGACAGATTCACAGTTGTGCCATATTCTCTCCAATTTTTAATAATGGACTTTACTGTGCTCTGAGATGATATTCAATGCCTTGGAAATGTTCTTATATCCTACCCCTGATTGGTGCTTTTGAAGAACCTTATTCCGGATTTGCTTTGAATGTTCCTTCATCTTCATGATGTAGTTTTTGTTAGGAAATGTACTAACCAACTGTGGGACCTCCCAGAGACAGGTGTATTTAACCTGAAATCATGTGAAACACCTTAATTGCACACAGGTGGACTCCACTCAACTAATTATGTGACTTCTAAAGACAATTGGTTGCACCAGAGCTTATTTAGGTGTGTCATAGCAAAGGGGGTGAATACTTATGCAATCAATTATTTTCTGTTTTATATTTGTAATTAATTTAGAACAATTTGTAGATTTTATTTTTCACTTTGACATTATGGACTTTTCTTGTGTTGATCAGTGGCAAACATAGCGCTTAGCTTTGAGGCCAAAAAGCTCTATTTTGGTCTCATCAGACCATAGAATCTTCTTCCACTTGGTCTCAGAGTCTCCCACATGCCTTCTGGGAAACTCTAGCCGAGATTTGATGCGAGTTTTTTTCAACAATGGCTTTCTTTTTGCCACTCTCCCATAAAGGCCAGTTTTGTGAAGCACCCGGGCTATTGTTGCCATATGCACAGTGTCTCCCAGCTCAGCCGTGGAACACTGTAACTCCTTTAGAGTTGCCATAGGCCTCTTGGTGGCCTCCCTGACTAGTGCCCTATACGCCCGGATACTCCGTTTTTGAGGACGGCCTGTTCTAGACAGATTCACAGTTGTGCCATATTCTCTCCAATTTTTAATAATGGACTTTACTGTGCTCTGAGATGATATTCAATGCCTTGGAAATGTTCTTATATCCTACCCCTGATTGGTGCTTTTGAAGAACCTTATTCCGGATTTGCTTTGAATGTTCCTTCATCTTCATGATGTAGTTTTTGTTAGGAAATGTACTAACCAACTGTGGGACCTCCCAGAGACAGGTGTATTTAACCTGAAATCATGTGAAACACCTTAATTGCACACAGGTGGACTCCACTCAACTAATTATGTGACTTCTAAAGACAATTGGTTGCACCAGAGCTTATTTAGGTGTGTCATAGCAAAGGGGGTGAATACTTATGCAATCAATTATTTTCTGTTTTATATTTGTAATTAATTTAGAACAATTTGTAGATTTTATTTTTCACTTTGACATTATGGACTTTTCTTGTGTTGATCAGTGGCAAACATAGCGCTTAGCTTTGAGGCCAAAAAGCTCTATTTTGGTCTCATCAGACCATAGAATCTTCTTCCACTTGGTCTCAGAGTCTCCCACATGCCTTCTGGGAAACTCTAGCCGAGATTTGATGCGAGTTTTTTTCAACAATGGCTTTCTTTTTGCCACTCTCCCATAAAGGCCAGTTTTGTGAAGCACCCGGGCTATTGTTGCCATATGCACAGTGTCTCCCAGCTCAGCCGTGGAACACTGTAACTCCTTTAGAGTTGCCATAGGCCTCTTGGTGGCCTCCCTGACTAGTGCCCTATACGCCCGGATACTCCGTTTATGAGGACGGCCTGTTCTAGACAGATTCACAGTTGTGCCATATTCTCTCCATTTCTTAATAATGGACTTTACTGTGCTCTGAGAGGATATTCAATGCCTTGGAAATGTTCTTATATCCTACCCCTGATTGGTGCTTTTGAAGAACCTTATTCCGGATTTGCTTTGAATGTTCCTTCATCTTCATGATGTAGTTTTTGTTAGGAAATGTACTAACCAACTGTGGGACCTCCCAGAGACAGGTGTATTTAACCTGAAATCATGTGAAACACCTTAATTGCACACAGGTGGACTCCATTCAACTAATTATGTGACTTCTAAAGACAATTGGTTGCACCAGAGCTTATTTAGGTGTGTCATAGCAAAGGGGGTGAATACTTATGCAATCAATTATTTTCTGTTTTATATTTGTAATTAATTTAGAACAATTTGTAGATTTTATTTTTCACTTTGACATTATGGACTTTTCTTGTGTTGATCAGTGGCAAACATAGCGCTTAGCTTTGAGGCCAAAAAGCTCTATTTTGGTCTCATCAGACCATAGAATCTTCTTCCACTTGGTCTCAGAGTCTCCCACATGCCTTCTGGGAAACTCTAGCCGAGATAAGATGCGAGTTTTTTTCAACAATGGCTTTCTTTTTGCCACTCTCCCATAAAGACCAGTTTTGTGAAGCACCCGGGCTATTGTTGCCATATGCACAGTGTCTCCCAGCTCAGCCGTGGAACACTGTAACTCCTTTAGAGTTGCCATAGGCCTCTTGGTGGCCTCCCTGACTAGTGCCCTATACGCCCAGATACTCCGTTTTTGAGGACGGCCTGTTCTAGACAGATTCACAGTTGTGCCATATTCTCTCCATTTCTTAATAATGGACTTTACTGTGCTCTGAGATGATATTCAATGCCTTGGAAATGTTCTTATATCCTACCCCTGATTGGTGCTTTTGAAGAACCTTATTCCGGATTTGCTTTGAATGTTCCTTCATCTTCATCATGTAGTTTTTGTTAGGAAATGTACTAACCAACTGTGGGACCTCCCAGAGACAGGTGTATTTAACCTGAAATCATGTGAAACACCTTAATTGCACACAGGTGGACTCCACTCAACTAATTATGTGACTTCTAAAGACAATTGGTTGCACCAGAGCTTATTTAGGTGTGTCATAGCAAAGGGGGTGAATACTTATGCAATCAATTATTTTCTGTTTTATATTTGTAATTAATTTAGAACAATTTGTAGATTTTATTTTTCACTTTGACATTATGGACTTTTCTTGTGTTGATCAGTGGCAAGCATAGCGCTTAGCTTTGAGGCCAAAAAGCTCTATTTTGGTCTCATCAGACCATAGAATCTTCTTCCACTTGGTCTCAGAGTCTCCCACATGCCTTCTGGGAAACTCTAGCCGAGATTTGATGCGAGTTTTTTTCAACAATGGCTTTCTTTTTGCCACTCTCCCATAAAGGCCAGTTTTGTGAAGCACCCGGGCTATTGTTGCCATATGCACAGTGTCTCCCAGCTCAGCCGTGGAACACTGTAACTCCTTTAGAGTTGCCATAGGCCTCTTGGTGGCCTCCCTGACTAGTGCCCTATACGCCCAGATACTCCGTTTTTGAGGACGGCCTGTTCTAGACAGATTCACAGTTGTGCCATATTCTCTCCATTTCTTAATAATGGACTTTACTGTGCTCTGAGAGGATATTCAATGCCTTGGAAATGTTCTTATATCCTACCCCTGATTGGTGCTTTTGAAGAACCTTATTCCGGATTTGCTTTGAATGTTCCTTCATCTTCATGATGTAGTTTTTGTTAGGAAATGTACTAACCAACTGTGGGACCTCCCAGAGACAGGTGTATTTAACCTGAAATCATGTGAAACACCTTAATTGCACACAGGTGGACTCCACTCAACTAATTATGTGAATTCTAAAGACAATTGGTTGCACCAGAGCTTATTTAGGTGTGTCATAGCAAAGGGGGTGAATACTTATGCAATCAATTATTTTCTGTTTTATATTTGTAATTAATTTAGAACAATTTGTAGATTTTATTTTTCACTTTGACATTATGGACTTTTCTTGTGTTGATCAGTGGCAAACATAGCGCTTAGCCTTGAGGCCAAAAAGCTCTATTTTGGTCTCATCAGACCATAGAATCTTCTTCCACTTGGTCTCAGAGTCTCCCACATGCCTTCTGGGAAACTCTAGCCGAGATTTGATGCGAGTTTTTTTCAACAATGGCTTACTTTTTGCCACTCTCCCATAAAGGCCAGTTTTGTGAAGCACCCGGGCTATTGTTGCCATATGCACAGTGTCTCCCAGCTCAGCCGTGGAACACTGTAACTCCTTTAGAGTTGCCATAGGCCTCTTGGTGGCCTCCCTGACTAGTGCCCTATACGCCCGGATACTCCGTTTTTGAGGACGGCCTGTTCTAGACAGATTCACAGTTGTGCCATATTCTCTCCATTTCTTAATAATGGACTTTACTGTGCTCTGAGATGATATTCAATACCTTGGAAATGTTCTTATATCCTACCCCTGATTGGTGCTTTTGAAGAACCTTATTCCGGATTTGCTTTGAATGTTCCTTCATCTTCATCGTGTAGTTTTTGTTAGGAAATGTACTAACCAACTGTGGGACCTCCCAGAGACAGGTGTATTTAACCTGAAATCATGTGAAACACCTTAATTGCACACAGGTGGACTCCACTCAACTAATTATGTGACTTCTAAAGACAATTGGTTGCACCAGAGCTTATTTAGGTGTGTCATAGCAAAGGGGGTGAATACTTATGCAATCAATTATTTTCTGTTTTATATTTGTAATTAATTTAGAACAATTTGTAGATTTTATTTTTCACTTTGACATTATGGACTTTTCTTGTGTTGATCAGTGGCAAACATAGCGCTTAGCGTTGAGGCCAAAAAGCTCTATTTTGGTCTCATCAGACCATAGAATCTTCTTCCACTTGGTCTCAGAGTCTCCCACATGCCTTCTGGGAAACTCTAGCCGAGATTTGATGCGAGTTTTTTTCAACAATGGCTTTCTTTTTGCCACTCTCCCATAAAGACCAGTTTTGTGAAGCACCCGGGCTATTGTTGCCATATGCACAGTGTCTCCCAGCTCAGCCGTGGAACACTGTAACTCCTTTAGAGTTGCCATAGGCCTCTTGGTGGCCTCCCTGACTAGTGCCCTATACGCCCAGATACTCCGTTTTTGAGGACGGCCTGTTCTAGACAGATTCACAGTTGTGCCATATTCTCTCCATTTCTTAATAATGGACTTTACTGTGCTCTGAGATGATATTCAATGCCTTGGAAATGTTCTTATATCCTACCCCTGATTGGTGCTTTTGAAGAACCTTATTCCGGATTTGCTTTGAATGTTCCTTCATCTTCATCATGTAGTTTTTGTTAGGAAATGTACTAACCAACTGTGGGACCTCCCAGAGACAGGTGTATTTAACCTGAAATCATGTGAAACACCTTAATTGCACACAGGTGGACTCCACTCAACTAATTATGTGACTTCTAAAGACAATTGGTTGCACCAGAGCTTATTTAGGTGTGTCATAGCAAAGGGGGTGAATACTTATGCAATCAATTATTTTCTGTTTTATATTTGTAATTAATTTAGAACAATTTGTAGATTTTATTTTTCACTTTGACATTATGGACTTTTCTTGTGTTGATCAGTGGCAAGCATAGCGCTTAGCTTTGAGGCCAAAAAGCTCTATTTTGGTCTCATCAGACCATAGAATCTTCTTCCACTTGGTCTCAGAGTCTCCCACATGCCTTCTGGGAAACTCTAGCCGAGATTTGATGCGAGTTTTTTTCAACAATGGCTTTCTTTTTGCCACTCTCCCATAAAGGCCAGTTTTGTGAAGCACCCGGGCTATTGTTGCCATATGCACAGTGTCTCCCAGCTCAGCCGTGGAACACTGTAACTCCTTTAGAGTTGCCATAGGCCTCTTGGTGGCCTCCCTGACTAGTGCCCTATACGCCCAGATACTCCGTTTTTGAGGACGGCCTGTTCTAGACAGATTCACAGTTGTGCCATATTCTCTCCATTTCTTAATAATGGACTTTACTGTGCTCTGAGAGGATATTCAATGCCTTGGAAATGTTCTTATATCCTACCCCTGATTGGTGCTTTTGAAGAACCTTATTCCGGATTTGCTTTGAATGTTCCTTCATCTTCATGATGTAGTTTTTGTTAGGAAATGTACTAACCAACTGTGGGACCTCCCAGAGACAGGTGTATTTAACCTGAAATCATGTGAAACACCTTAATTGCACACAGGTGGACTCCACTCAACTAATTATGTGAATTCTAAAGACAATTGGTTGCACCAGAGCTTATTTAGGTGTGTCATAGCAAAGGGGGTGAATACTTATGCAATCAATTATTTTCTGTTTTATATTTGTAATTAATTTAGAACAATTTGTAGATTTTATTTTTCACTTTGACATTATGGACTTTTCTTGTGTTGATCAGTGGCAAACATAGCGCTTAGCGTTGAGGCCAAAAAGCTCTATTTTGGTCTCATCAGACCATAGAATCTTCTTCCACTTGGTCTCAGAGTCTCCCACATGCCTTCTGGGAAACTCTAGCCGAGATTTGATGCGAGTTTTTTTCAACAATGGCTTTCTTTTTGCCACTCTCCCATAAAGGCCAGTTTTGTGAAGCACCCGGGCTATTGTTGCCATATGCACAGTGTCTCCCAGCTCAGCCGTGGAACACTGTAACTCCTTTAGAGTTGCCATAGGCCTCTTGGTGGCCTCCCTGACTATTGCCCTATACGCCCGGATACTCCGTTTTTGAGGACGGCCTGTTCTAGACAGATTCACAGTTGTGCCATATTCTCTCCATTTCTTAATAATGGACTTTACTGTGCTCTGAGATGATATTCAATGCCTTGGAAATGTTCTTATATCCTACCCCTGATTGGTGCTTTTGAAGAACCTTATTCCGGATTTGCTTTGAATGTTCCTTCATCTTCATCGTGTAGTTTTTGTTAGGAAATGTACTAACCAACTGTGGGACCTCCCAGAGACAGGTGTATTTAACCTGAAATCATGTGAAACACCTTAATTGCACACAGGTGGACTCCACTCAACTAATTATGTGACTTCTAAAGACAATTGGTTGCACCAGAGCTTATTTAGGTGTGTCATAGCAAAGGGGGTGAATACTTATGCAATCAATTATTTTCTGTTTTATATTTGTAATTAATTTAGAACAATTTGTAGATTTTATTTTTCACTTTGACATTATGGACTTTTCTTGTGTTGATCAGTGGCAAACATAGCGCTTAGCTTTGAGGCCAAAAAGCTCTATTTTGGTCTCATCAGACCATAGAATCTTCTTCCACTTGGTCTCAGAGTCTCCCACATGCCTTCTGGGAAACTCTAGCCGAGATTTGATGCGAGTTTTTTTCAACAATGGCTTTCTTTTTGCCACTCTCCCATAAAGACCAGTTTTGTGAAGCACCCGGGCTATTGTTGCCATATGCACAGTGTCTCCCAGCTCAGCCGTGGAACACTGTAACTCCTTTAGAGTTGCCATAGGCCTCTTGGTGGCCTCCCTGACTAGTGCCCTATACGCCCATATACTCCGTTTTTGAGGACGGCCTGTTCTAGACAGATTCACAGTTGTGCCATATTCTCTCCATTTCTTAATAATGGACTTTACTGTGCTCTGAGATGATATTCAATGCCTTGGAAATGTTCTTATATCCTACCCCTGATTGGTGCTTTTGAAGAACCTTATTCCGGATTTGCTTTGAATGTTCCTTCATCTTCATCATGTAGTTTTTGTTAGGAAATGTACTAACCAACTGTGGGACCTCCCAGAGACAGGTGTATTTAACCTGAAATCATGTGAAACACCTTAATTGCACACAGGTGGACTCCACTCAACTAATTATGTGACTTCTAAAGACAATTGGTTGCACCAGAGCTTATTTAGGTGTGTCATAGCAAAGGGGGTGAATACTTATGCAATCAATTATTTTCTGTTTTATATTTGTAATTAATTTAGAACAATTTGTAGATTTTATTTTTCACTTTGACATTATGGACTTTTCTTGTGTTGATCAGTGGCAAGCATAGCGCTTAGCTTTGAGGCCAAAAAGCTCTATTTTGGTCTCATCAGACCATAGAATCTTCTTCCACTTGGTCTCAGAGTCTCCCACATGCCTTCTGGGAAACTCTAGCCGAGATTTGATGCGAGTTTTTTTCAACAATGGCTTTCTTTTTGCCACTCTCCCATAAAGGCCAGTTTTGTGAAGCACCCGGGCTATTGTTGCCATATGCACAGTGTCTCCCAGCTCAGCCGTGGAACACTGTAACTCCTTTAGAGTTGCCATAGGCCTCTTGGTGGCCTCCCTGACTAGTGCCCTATACGCCCAGATACTCCGTTTTTGAGGACGGCCTGTTCTAGACAGATTCACAGTTGTGCCATATTCTCTCCATTTCTTAATAATGGACTTTACTGTGCTCTGAGAGGATATTCAATGCCTTGGAAATGTTCTTATATCCTACCCCTGATTGGTGCTTTTGAAGAACCTTATTCCGGATTTGCTTTGAATGTTCCTTCATCTTCATGATGTAGTTTTTGTTAGGAAATGTACTAACCAACTGTGGGACCTCCCAGAGACAGGTGTATTTAACCTGAAATCATGTGAAACACCTTAATTGCACACAGGTGGACTCCACTCAACTAATTATGTGAATTCTAAAGACAATTGGTTGCACCAGAGCTTATTTAGGTGTGTCATAGCAAAGGGGGTGAATACTTATGCAATCAATTATTTTCTGTTTTATATTTGTAATTAATTTAGAACAATTTGTAGATTTTATTTTTCACTTTGACATTATGGACTTTTCTTGTGTTGATCAGTGGCAAACATAGCGCTTAGTGTTGAGGCCAAAAAGCTCTATTTTGGTCTCATCAGACCATAGAATCTTCTTCCACTTGGTCTCAGAGTCTCCCACATGCCTTCTGGGAAACTCTAGCCGAGATTTGATGCAAGTTTTTTTCAACAATGGCTTTCTTTTTGCCACTCTCCCATAAAGGCCAGTTTTGTGAAGCTCCCGGGCTATTGTTGCCATATGCACAGTGTCTCCCAGCTCAGCCGTGGAACACTGTAACTCCTTTAGAGTTGCCATAGGCCTCTTGGTGGCCTCCCTGACTAGTGCCCTATACGCCCGGATACTCAGTTTTTGAGGTCGGCCTGTTCTAGACAGATTCACAGTTGTGCCATATTCTCTCCATTTCTTAATAATGGACTTTACTGTGCTCTGAGATGATATTCAATGCCTTGGAAATGTTCTTATATCCTACCCCTGATTGGTGCTTTTGAAGAACCTTATTCCGGATTTGCTTTGAATGTTCCTTCATCTTCATGATGTAGTTTTTGTTAGGAAATGTACTAACCAACTGTGGGACCTCCCAGAGACAGGTCTATTTAACCTGAAATCATGTGAAACACCTTAATTGCACACAGGTGGACTCCATTCAACTAATTATGTGACTTCTAAAGACAACTGGTTGCACCAGAGCTTATTTAGGTGTGTCATAGCAAAGGGGGTGAATACTTATGCAATCAATTATTTTCTGTTTTATATTTGTAATTAATTTAGAACAATTTGTAGATTTTATTTTTCACTTTGACATTATGGACTTTTCTTCTGTTGATCAGTGGGAAACATAGCGCTTAGCGTTGAGGGCAAAAAGCTCTATTTTGGTCTCATCAGACCATAGAATCTTCTTCCACTTGGTCTCAGTGTCTCCCACATGCCTTCTGGGAAACTCTAGCCGAGATTTGATGCGAGTTTTTTTCAACAATGGCTTTCTTTTTGCCACTTTCCCAGAAAGGCCAGTTTTGTGAAGCACCCGGGCTATTGTTGCCATATGCACAGTGTCTCCCAGCTCAGACGTGGAACACTGTAACTCCTTTAGAGTTGCCATAGGCCTCTTGGTGGCCTCCCTGACTAGTGCACTTCTCGCCCGGATACTCCGTTTTTGAGGACGGCCTGTTCTAGACAGATTCACAGTTGTGCCATTTTCTCTCCATTTCTTAATAATGGACTTTACTGTGGTCTGAGAGGATATTCAATGCCTTGGAAATGTTCTTATATCCTACCCCTGATTGGTGCTTTTGAAGAACCTTATTCCGGATTTGCTTTGAATGTTCCTTCATCTTCATCATGTAGTTTTTGTTAGGAAATGTACTAACCAACTGTGGGACCTCCCAGAGACAGGTGTATTTAACCTGAAATCATGTTAAACACCTTAATTGCACACAGGTGGACTCCATTCAACTAATTATGTGACTTCTAAAGACAATTGGTTGCACCAGAGCTTACTTAGGTGTGTCATAGCAAAGGGGGTGAATACTTATGCAATCAATTATTTTCTGTTTTATATTTGTAATTAATTTAGAACAATTTGTAGATTTTATTTTTCACTTTGACATTATGGACTTTTCTTGTGTTGATCAGTGGCAAACATAGCGCTTAGCGTTGAGGCCAAAAAGCTCTATTTTGGTCTCATCAGACCATAGAATCTTCTTCCACTTGGTCTCAGAGTCTCCCACATGCCTTCTGGGAAACTCTAGCCGAGATTTGATGCGAGTTTTTTTCAACAATGGCTTTCTTTTTGCCACTCTCCCATAAAGGCCAGTTTTGTGAAGCACCCGGGCTATTGTTGCCATATGCACAGTGTCTCCCAGCTCAGCCGTGGAACACTGTAACTCCTTTAGAGTTGCCATAGGCCTCTTGGTGGCCTCCCTGACTAGTGCCCTATACGCCCGGATACTCCGTTTTTGAGGACGGCCTGTTCTAGACAGATTCACAGTTGTGCCATATTCTCTCCATTTCTTAATAATGGACTTTACTGTGCTCTGAGAGGATATTCAATGCCTTGGAAATGTTCTTATATCCTACCCCTGATTGGTGCTTTTGAAGAACCTTATTCCGGATTTGCTTTGAATGTTCCTTCATCTTCATGATGTAGTTTTTGTTAGGAAATGTACTAACCAACTGTGGGACCTCCCAGAGACAGGTGTATTTAACCTGAAATCATGTGAAACACCTTAATTGCACACAGGTGGACTCCATTCAACTAATTATGTGACTTCTAAAGACAACTGGTTGCACCAGAGCTTATTTAGGTGTGTCATAGCAAAGGGGGTGAATACTTATGCAATCAATTATTTTCTGTTTTATATTTGTAATTAATTTAGAACAATTTGTAGATTTTATTTTTCACTTTGACATTATGGACTTTTCTTGTGTTGATCAGTGGCAAACATAGCGCTTAGCGTTGAGGCCAAAAAGCTCTATTTTGGTCTCATCAGACCATAGAATCTTCTTCCACTTGGTCTCAGAGTCTCCCACATGCCTTCTGGGAAACTCTAGCCGAGATTTGATGCGAGTTTTTTTCAACAATGGCTTTCTTTTTGCCACTCTCCCATAAAGGCCAGTTTTGTGAAGCACCCGGGCTATTGTTGCCATATGCACAGTGTCTCCCAGCTCAGCCGTGGAACACTGTAACTCCTTTAGAGTTGCCATAGGCCTCTTGGTGGCCTCCCTGACTATTGCCCTATACGCCCGGATACTCCGTTTTTGAGGACGGCCTGTTCTAGACAGATTCACAGTTGTGCCATATTCTCTCCATTTCTTAATAATGGACTTTACTGTGCTCTGAGATGATATTCAATGCCTTGGAAATGTTCTTATATCCTACCCCTGATTGGTGCTTTTGAAGAACCTTATTCCGGATTTGCTTTGAATGTTCCTTCATCTTCATGATGTAGTTTTTGTTAGGAAATGTACTAACCAACTGTGGGACCTCCCAGAGACAGGTGTATTTAACCTGAAATCATGTGAAACACCTTAATTGCACACAGGTGGACTCCATTCAACTAATTATGTGACTTCTAAAGACAACTGGTTGCACCAGAGCTTA
The DNA here is from genome assembly GCF_902713425.1 of Acipenser ruthenus. Classification (NCBI taxonomy): domain Eukaryota; kingdom Metazoa; phylum Chordata; class Actinopteri; order Acipenseriformes; family Acipenseridae; genus Acipenser; species Acipenser ruthenus. The sequence goes on from NW_026707576.1 coordinate 101,913, forward strand.
TTTAGGTGTGTCATAGCAAAGGGGGTGAATACTTATGCAATCAATTATTTTCTGTTTTATATTTGTAATTAATTTAGAACAATTTGTAGATTTTATTTTTCACTTTGACATTATGGACTTTTCTTGTGTTGATCAGTGGCAAACATAGCGCTTAGTGTTGAGGCCAAAAAGCTCTATTTTGGTCTCATCAGACCATAGAATCTTCTTCCACTTGGTCTCAGAGTCTCCCACATGCCTTCTGGGAAACTCTAGCCGAGATTTGATGCAAGTTTTTTTCAACAATGGCTTTCTTTTTGCCACTCTCCCATAAAGGCCAGTTTTATGAAGCACCCGGGCTATTATTGCCATATGCACAGTGTCTCCCAGCTCAGCCGTGGAACACTGTAACTCCTTTAGAGTTGCCATAGGCCTCTTGGTGGCCTCCCTGACTAGTGCCCTATACGCCCGGATACTCCGTTTATGAGGACGGCCTGTTCTAGACAGATTCACAGTTGTGCCATATTCTCTCCGTTGCTTAATAATGGACTTTACTGTGCTGTGAGAGGATATTCAATGCCTTGGAAATGTTCTTATATCCTACCCCTGATTGGTGCTTTTGAAGAACCTTATTCCGGATTTGCTTTGAATGTTCCTTCATCTTCATGATGTAGTTTTTGTTAGGAAATGTACTAACCAACTGTGGGACCTCCCAGAGACAGGTGTATTTAACCTGAAATCATGTGAAACACCTTAATTGCACACAGGTGGACTCCATTCAACTAATTATGTGACTTCTAAAGACAACTGGTTGCACCAGAGCTTATTTAGGTGTGTCATAGCAAAGGGGGTGAATACTTATGCAATCAATTATTTTCTGTTTTATATTTGTAATTAATTTAGAACAATTTGTAGATTTTATTTTTCACTTTGACATTATGGACTTTTCTTGTGTTGATCAGTGGCAAACATAGCGCTTAGCGTTGAGGCCAAAAAGCTCTATTTTGGTCTCATCAGACCATAGAATCTTCTTCCACTTGGTCTCAGAGTCTCCCACATGCCTTCTGGGAAACTCTAGCCGAGATTTGATGCGAGTTTTTTTCAACAATGGCTTTCTTTTTGCAACTCTCCCATAAAGGCCAGTTTTGTGAAGCACCCGGGCTATTGTTGCCATATGCACAGTGTCTCCCAGCTCAGCCGTGGAACACTGTAACTCCTTTAGAGTTGCCATAGGCCTCTTGGTGGCCTCCCTGACTAGTGCCCTATACGCCCGGATACTCCGTTTATGACGATGGCCTGTTCTAGACAGATTCATAGTTGTGCCATATTCTCTCCGTTGCTTAATAATGGACTTTACTGTGCTGTGAGAGGATATTCAATGCCTTGGAAATGTTCTTATATCCTACCCCTGATTGGTGCTTTTGAAGAACCTTATTCCGGATTTGCTTTGAATGTTCCTTCATCTTCATGATGTAGTTTTTGTTAGGAAATGTACTAACCAACTGTGGGACCTCCCAGAGACAGGTGTATTTAACCTGAAATCATGTGAAACACCTTAATTGCACACAGGTGGACTCCATTCAACTAATTATGTGACTTCTAAAGACAATTGGTTGCACCAGAGCTTATTTAGGTGTGTCATAGCAAAGGGGGTGAATACTTATGCAATCAATTATTTTCTGTTTTATATTTGTAATTAATTTAGAACAATTTGTAGATTTTATTTTTCACTTTGACATTATGGACTTTTCTTGTGTTGATCAGTGGCAAACATAGCGCTTAGCTTTGAGGCCAAAAAGCTCTATTTTGGTCTCATCAGACCATAGAATCTTCTTCCACTTGGTCTCAGAGTCTCCCACATGCCTTCTGGGAAACTCTAGCCGAGATTTGATGCGAGTTTTTTTCAACAATGGCTTTCTTTTTGCCACTCTCCCATAAAGGCCAGTTTTGTGAAGCACCCGGGCTATTGTTGCCATATGCACAGTGTCTCCCAGCTCAGCTGTGGAACACTGTAACTCCTTTAGAGTTGCCATAGGCCTCTTGGTGGCCTCCCTGACTAGTGCCCTATACGCCCGGATACTCAGTTTTTGAGGACGGCCTGTTCTAGACAGATTCACAGTTGTGCCATATTCTCTCCATTTCTTAATAATGGACTTTACTGTGCTCTGAGATGATATTCAATGCCTTGGAAATGTTCTTATATCCTACCCCTGATTGGTGCTTTTGAAGAACCTTATTCCGGATTTGCTTTGAATGTTCCTTCATCTTCATGATGTAGTTTTTGTTAGGAAATGTACTAACCAACTGTGGGACCTCCCAGAGACAGGTCTATTTAACCTGAAATCATGTGAAACACCTTAATTGCACACAGGTGGACTCCATTCAACTAATTATGTGACTTCTAAAGACAACTGGTTGCACCAGAGCTTATTTAGGTGTGTCATAGCAAAGGGGGTGAATACTTATGCAATCAATTATTTTCTGTTTTATATTTGTAATTAATTTAGAACAATTTGTAGATTTTATTTTTCACTTTGACATTATGGACTTTTCTTGTGTTGATCAGTGGGAAACATAGCGCTTAGCGTTGAGGGCAAAAAGCTCTATTTTGGTCTCATCAGACCATAGAATCTTCTTCCACTTGGTCTCAGTGTCTCCCACATGCCTTCTGGGAAACTCTAGCCGAGATTTGATGCGAGTTTTTTTCAACAATGGCTTTCTTTTTGCCACTTTCCCAGAAAGGCCAGTTTTGTGAAGCACCCGGGCTATTGTTGCCATATGCACAGTGTCTCCCAGCTCAGACGTGGAACACTGTAACTCCTTTAGAGTTGCCATAGGCCTCTTGGTGGCCTCCCTGACTAGTGCACTTCTCGCCCGGATACTCCGTTTTTGAGGACGGCCTGTTCTAGACAGATTCACAGTTGTGCCATTTTCTCTCCATTTCTTAATAATGGACTTTACTGTGGTCTGAGAGGATATTCAATGCCTTGGAAATGTTCTTATATCCTACCCCTGATTGGTGCTTTTGAAGAACCTTATTCCGGATTTGCTTTGAATGTTCCTTCATCTTCATCATGTAGTTTTTGTTAGGAAATGTACTAACCAACTGTGGGACCTCCCAGAGACAGGTGTATTTAACCTGAAATCATGTTAAACACCTTAATTGCACACAGGTGGACTCCATTCAACTAATTATGTGACTTCTAAAGACAATTGGTTGCACCAGAGCTTACTTAGGTGTGTCATAGCAAAGGGGGTGAATACTTATGCAATCAATTATTTTCTGTTTTATATTTGTAATTAATTTAGAACAATTTGTAGATTTTATTTTTCACTTTGACATTATGGACTTTTCTTGTGTTGATCAGTGGCAAACATAGCGCTTAGCGTTGAGGCCAAAAAGCTCTATTTTGGTCTCATCAGACCATAGAATCTTCTTCCACTTGGTCTCAGAGTCTCCCACATGCCTTCTGGGAAACTCTAGCCGAGATTTGATGCGAGTTTTTTTCAACAATGGCTTTCTTTTTGCCACTCTCCCATAAAGGCCAGTTTTGTGAAGCACCCGGGCTATTGTTGCCATATGCACAGTGTCTCCCAGCTCAGCCGTGGAACACTGTAACTCCTTTAGAGTTGCCATAGGCCTCTTGGTGGCCTCCCTGACTAGTGCCCTATACGCCCGGATACTCCGTTTTTGAGGACGGCCTGTTCTAGACAGATTCACAGTTGTGCCATATTCTCTCCATTTCTTAATAATGGACTTTACTGTGCTCTGAGAGGATATTCAATGCCTTGGAAATGTTCTTATATCCTACCCCTGATTGGTGCTTTTGAAGAACCTTATTCCGGATTTGCTTTGAATGTTCCTTCATCTTCATGATGTAGTTTTTGTTAGGAAATGTACTAACCAACTGTGGGACCTCCCAGAGACAGGTGTATTTAACCTGAAATCATGTGAAACACCTTAATTGCACACAGGTGGACTCCATTCAACTAATTATGTGACTTCTAAAGACAACTGGTTGCACCAGAGCTTATTTAGGTGTGTCATAGCAAAGGGGGTGAATACTTATGCAATCAATTATTTTCTGTTTTATATTTGTAATTAATTTAGAACAATTTGTAGATTTTATTTTTCACTTTGACATTATGGACTTTTCTTGTGTTGATCAGTGGCAAACATAGCGCTTAGCGTTGAGGCCAAAAAGCTCTATTTTGGTCTCATCAGACCATAGAATCTTCTTCCACTTGGTCTCAGAGTCTCCCACATGCCTTCTGGGAAACTCTAGCCGAGATTTGATGCGAGTTTTTTTCAACAATGGCTTTCTTTTTGCCACTCTCCCATAAAGGCCAGTTTTGTGAAGCACCCGGGCTATTGTTGCCATATGCACAGTGTCTCCCAGCTCAGCCGTGGAACACTGTAACTCCTTTAGAGTTGCCATAGGCCTCTTGGTGGCCTCCCTGACTATTGCCCTATACGCCCGGATACTCCGTTTTTGAGGACGGCCTGTTCTAGACAGATTCACAGTTGTGCCATATTCTCTCCATTTCTTAATAATGGACTTTACTGTGCTCTGAGATGATATTCAATGCCTTGGAAATGTTCTTATATCCTACCCCTGATTGGTGCTTTTGAAGAACCTTATTCCGGATTTGCTTTGAATGTTCCTTCATCTTCATGATGTAGTTTTTGTTAGGAAATGTACTAACCAACTGTGGGACCTCCCAGAGACAGGTGTATTTAACCTGAAATCATGTGAAACACCTTAATTGCACACAGGTGGACTCCATTCAACTAATTATGTGACTTCTAAAGACAACTGGTTGCACCAGAGCTTATTTAGGTGTGTCATAGCAAAGGGGGTGAATACTTATGCAATCAATTATTTTCTGTTTTATATTTGTAATTAATTTAGAACAATTTGTAGATTTTATTTTTCACTTTGACATTATGGACTTTTCTTGTGTTGATCAGTGGCAAACATAGCGCTTAGTGTTGAGGCCAAAAAGCTCTATTTTGGTCTCATCAGACCATAGAATCTTCTTCCACTTGGTCTCAGAGTCTCCCACATGCCTTCTGGGAAACTCTAGCCGAGATTTGATGCAAGTTTTTTTCAACAATGGCTTTCTTTTTGCCACTCTCCCATAAAGGCCAGTTTTATGAAGCACCCGGTCTATTATTGCCATATGCACAGTGTCTCCCAGCTCAGCCGTGGAACACTGTAACTCCTTTAGAGTTGCCATAGGCCTCTTGGTGGCCTCCCTGACTAGTGCCCTATACGCCCGGATACTCCGTTTATGAGGACGGCCTGTTCTAGACAGATTCACAGTTGTGCCATATTCTCTCCGTTGCTTAATAATGGACTTTACTGTGCTGTGAGAGGATATTCAATGCCTTGGAAATGTTCTTATATCCTACCCCTGATTGGTGCTTTTGAAGAACCTTATTCCGGATTTGCTTTGAATGTTCCTTCATCTTCATGATGTAGTTTTTGTTAGGAAATGTACTAACCAACTGTGGGACCTCCCAGAGACAGGTGTATTTAACCTGAAATCATGTGAAACACCTTAATTGCACACAGGTGGACTCCATTCAACTAATTATGTGACTTCTAAAGACAACTGGTTGCACCAGAGCTTATTTAGGTGTGTCATAGCAAAGGGGGTGAATACTTATGCAATCAATTATTTTCTGTTTTATATTTGTAATTAATTTAGAACAATTTGTAGATTTTATTTTTCACTTTGACATTATGGACTTTTCTTGTGTTGATCAGTGGCAAACATAGCGCTTAGCGTTGAGGCCAAAAAGCTCTATTTTGGTCTCATCAGACCATAGAATCTTCTTCCACTTGGTCTCAGAGTCTCCCACATGCCTTCTGGGAAACTCTAGCCGAGATTTGATGCGAGTTTTTTTCAACAATGGCTTTCTTTTTGCAACTCTCCCATAAAGGCCAGTTTTGTGAAGCACCCGGGCTATTGTTGCCATATGCACAGTGTCTCCCAGCTCAGCCGTGGAACACTGTAACTCCTTTAGAGTTGCCATAGGCCTCTTGGTGGCCTCCCTGACTAGTGCCCTATACGCCCGGATACTCCGTTTATGACGATGGCCTGTTCTAGACAGATTCATAGTTGTGCCATATTCTCTCCGTTGCTTAATAATGGACTTTACTGTGCTGTGAGAGGATATTCAATGCCTTGGAAATGTTCTTATATCCTACCCCTGATTGGTGCTTTTGAAGAACCTTATTCCGGATTTGCTTTGAATGTTCCTTCATCTTCATGATGTAGTTTTTGTTAGGAAATGTACTAACCAACTGTGGGACCTCCCAGAGACAGGTGTATTTAACCTGAAATCATGTGAAACACCTTAATTGCACACAGGTGGACTCCATTCAACTAATTATGTGACTTCTAAAGACAATTGGTTGCACCAGAGCTTATTTAGGTGTGTCATAGCAAAGGGGGTGAATACTTATGCAATCAATTATTTTCTGTTTTATATTTGTAATTAATTTAGAACAATTTGTAGATTTTATTTTTCACTTTGACATTATGGACTTTTCTTGTGTTGATCAGTGGCAAACATAGCGCTTAGCTTTGAGGCCAAAAAGCTCTATTTTGGTCTCATCAGACCATAGAATCTTCTTCCACTTGGTCTCAGAGTCTCCCACATGCCTTCTGGGAAACTCTAGCCGAGATTTGATGCGAGTTTTTTTCAACAATGGCTTTCTTTTTGCCACTCTCCCATAAAGGCCAGTTTTGTGAAGCACCCGGGCTATTGTTGCCATATGCACAGTGTCTCCCAGCTCAGCTGTGGAACACTGTAACTCCTTTAGAGTTGCCATAGGCCTCTTGGTGGCCTCCCTGACTAGTGCCCTATACGCCCGGATACTCCGTTTTTGAGGACGGCCTGTTCTAGACAGATTCACAGTTGTGCCATATTCTCTCCATTTCTTAATAATGGACTTTACTGTGCTCTGAGATGATATTCAATGCCTTGGAAATGTTCTTATATCCTACCCCTGATTGGTGCTTTTGAAGAACCTTATTCCGGATTTGCTTTGAATGTTCCTTCATCTTCATGATGTAGTTTTTGTTAGGAAATGTACTAACCAACTGTGGGACCTCCCAGAGACAGGTGTATTTAACCTGAAATCATGTGAAACACCTTAATTGCACACAGGTGGACTCCATTCAACTAATTATGTGACTTCTAAAGACAATTGGTTGCACCAGAGCTTATTTTGGTGTGTCATAGCAAAGGGGGTGAATACTTATGCAATCAATTATTTTCTGTTTTAGATTTGTAATTAATTTAGAACAATTTGTAGATTTTATTTTTCACTTTGACATTATGGACTTTTCTTGTGTTGATCAGTGGCAAACATAGCGCTTAGCGTTGAGGCCAAAAAGCTCTATTTTGGTCTCATCAGACCATAGAATCTTCTTCCACTTGGTCTCAGAGTCTCCCACATGCCTTCTGGGAAACTCTAGCCGAGATTTGATGCGAGTTTTTTTCAACAATGGCTTTCTTTTTGCCACTTTCCCAGAAAGGCCAGTTTTGTGAAGCACCCGGGCTATTGTTGCCATATGCACAGTGTCTCCCAGCTCAGCCGTGGAACGCTGTAACTCCTTTAGAGTTGCCATAGGCCTCTTGGTGGCCTCCCTGACTAGTGCCCTATACGCCCGGATACTCCGTTTTTGAGGACGGCCTGTTCTAGACAGATTCACAGTTGTGCCATATTCTCTCCATTTCTTAATAATGGACTTTACTGTGGTCTGAGAGGATATTCAATGCCTTGGAAATGTTCTTATATCCTACCCGATTGGTGCTTTTGAAGAACCTTATTCCGGATTTGCTTTGAATGTTCCTTCATCTTCATGATGTAGTTTTTGTTAGGAAATGTACTAACCAACTGTGGGACCTCCCAGAGACAGGTGTATTTAACCTGAAATCATGTGAAACACCTTAATTGCACACAGGTGGACTCCATTAAACTAATTATGTGACTTCTAAAGACAACTGGTTGCACCAGAGCTTATTTAGGTGTGTCATAGCAAAGGGGATGAATACTTATGCAATCAATTATTTTCTGTTTTATATTTGTAATTAATTTAGAACAATTTGTAGATTTTATTTTTCACTTTGACATTATGGACTTTTCTTGTGTTGATCAGTGGCAAACATAACGCTTAGCGTTGAGGCCAAAAAGCTCTATTTTGGTCTCATCAGACCATAGAATCTTCTTCCACTTGGTCTCAGAGTCTCCCACATGTCTTCTGGGAAACTCTAGCCGAGATTTGATGCGAGTTCTTTTCAACAATGGCTTTCTTTTTGCCACTCTCCCATAAAGGCCAGTTTTGTGAAGCACCCGGGCTATTGTTGCCATATGCACAGTGTCTCCCAGCTCAGCCGTGGAACACTGTAACTCCTTTAGAGTTGCCATAGGCCTCTTGGTGGCCTCCCTGACTAGTGCCCTATACGCCCGGATACTCCGTTTTTGAGGACGGCCTGTTCTAGACAGATTCACAGTTGTGCCATATTCTCTCCATTTCTTAATAATGGACTTTACTGTGCTCTGAGAGGATATTCAATGCCTTGGAAATGTTCTTATATCCTACCCCTGATTGGTGCTTTTGAAGAACCTTATTCCGGATTTGCTTTGAATGTTCCTTCATCTTCATCATGTAGTTTTTGTTAGGAAATGTACTAACCAACTGTGGGACCTCCCAGAGACAGGTCTATTTAACCTGAAATCATGTGAAACACCTCAATTGCACACAGGTGGACTCCATTCAACTAATTATGTGACTTCTAAAGACAATTGGTTGCACCAGAGCTTATTTAGGTGTGTCATAGCAAAGGGGGTGAATACTTATGCAATCAATTATTTTCTGTTTTATATTTGTAATTAATTTAGAACAATTTGTAGATTTTATTTTTCACTTTGACATTATGGACTTTTCTTGTGTTGATCAGTGGCAAACATAGCGCTTAGCGTTGAGGACAAAAAGCTCTATTTTGGTCTCATCAGACCATAGAATCTTCTTCCACTTGGTCTCAGAGTCTCCCACATGCCTTCTGGGAAACTCTAGCCGAGATTTGATGCGAGTTTTTTTCTTTTTGCCACTCTCCCATAAAGGCCAGTTTTGTGAAGCACCCGGGCTATTGTTGCCATATGCACAGTGTCTCCCAGCTCAGCCGTGGAACACTGTAACTCCTTTAGAGTTGCCATAGGCCTCTTGGTGGCCTCCCTGACTAGTGCCCTATATGCCCGGATACTCCGTTTTTGAGGACGGCCTGTTCTAGACAGATTCACAGTTGTGCCATATTCTCTCCATTTCTTAATAATGGACTTTACTGTGCTCTGAGAGGATATTCAATGCCTTGGAAATGTTCTTATATCCTACCCCTGATTGGTGCTTTTGAAGAACCTTATTCCGGATTTGCTTTGAATGTTCCTTCACCTTCATGATGTAGTTTTTGTTAGGAAATGTACTAACCAACTGTGGGACCTCCCAGAGACAGGTGTATTTAACCTGAAATCATGTGAAACACCTTAATTGCACACAGGTGGACTCCATTCAACTAATTATGTGACTTCTAAAGACAATTGGTTGCACCAGAGCTTATTTAGGTGTGTCATAGCAAAGGGGGTGAATACTTATGCAATCAATTATTTTCTGTTTTATATTTGTAATTAATTTAGAACAATTTGTAGATTTTATTTTTCACTTTGACATTATGGACTTTTCTTGTGTTGATCAGTAGCAAACATAGCGCTTAGCGTTGAGGCCAAAAAGCTCTATTTTGGTCTCATCAGACCATAGAATCTTCTTCCACTTGGTCTCAGAGTCTCCCACATGCCTTCTGGGAAACTCTAGCCGAGATTTGATGCGAGTTTTTTTCAACAATGGCTTTCTTTTTGCCACTCTCCCATAAAGGCCAGTTTTGTGAAGCACCCGGGCTATTGTTGCCATATGCACAGTGTCTCCCAGCTCAGCCGTGGAACACTGTAACTCCTTTAGAGTTGCCATAGGCCTCTTGGTGGCCTCCCTGACTAGTGCCCTATACGCCCGGATACTCCGTTTTTGAGGACGGCCTGTTCTAGACAGATTCACAGTTGTGCCATATTCTCTCCATTTCTTAATAATGGACTTTACTGTGCTCTGAGAGGATATTCAATGCCTTGGAAATGTTCTTATATCCTACCCCTGATTGGTGATTTTGAAGAACCTTATTCCGGATTTGCTTTGAATGTTCCTTCATCTTCATGATGTAGTTTTTGTTAGGAAATGTACTAACCAACTGTGGGACCTCCCAGAGACAGGTGTATTTAACCTGAAATCATGTGAAACACCTTAATTGCACACAGGTGGACTCCATTCAACTAATTATGTGACTTCTAAAGACAATTGGTTGCACCAGAGCTTATTTAGGTGTGTCATAGCAAAGGGGGTGAATACTTATGCAATCAATTATTTTCTGTTTTATATTTGTAATTAATTTAGAACAAGTTGTAGATTTTATTTTTCACTTTGACATTATGGACTTTTCTTGTGTTGATCAGTGGCAAAAACTCCCAATTAAATCCATTTTGATTCCATGTTG
>NW_026707576.1:125000-127500 GCF_902713425.1 Acipenser ruthenus
TTCTTCCACTTGGTCTCAGAGTCTCCCACATGCCTTCTGGGAAACTCTAGCCGAGATTTGATGCGAGTTCTTTTCAACAATGGCTTTCTTTTTGCCACTCTCCCATAAAGGCCAGTTTTGTGAAGCACCCGGGCTATTGTTGCCATATGCACAGTGTCTCCCAGCTCAGCCGTGGAACACTGTAACTCCTTTAGAGTTGCCATAGGCCTCTTGGTGGCCTCCCTGACTAGTGCCCTATACGCCCGGATACTCCGTTTTTGAGGACGGCCTGTTCTAGACAGATTCACAGTTGTGCCATATTCTCTCCATTTCTTAATAATGGACTTTACTGTGCTCTGAGAGGATATTCAATGCCTTGGAAATGTTCTTATATCCTACCCCTGATTGGTGCTTTTGAAGAACCTTATTCCGGATTTGCTTTGAATGTTCCTTCACCTTCATGATGTAGTTTTTGTTAGGAAATGTACTAACCAACTGTGGGACCTCCCAGAGACAGGTGTATTTAACCTGAAATCATGTGAAACACCTTAATTGCACACAGGTGGACTCCATTCAACTAATTATGTGACTTCTAAAGACAATTGGTTGCACCAGAGCTTATTTAGGTGTGTCATAGCAAAGGGGGTGAATACTTATGCAATCAATTATTTTCTGTTTTATATTTGTAATTAATTTAGAACAAGTTGTAGATTTTATTTTTCACTTTGACATTATGGACTTTTCTTGTGTTGATCAGTGGCAAAAACTCCCAATTAAATCCATTTTGATTCCATGTTGTAACACAATGAAATGTGGAAAAGTCCAAGGGGGGTGAATACTTTTGAGAGCCACTGTATTTCTTAGCAGACACCCTTATCCAGGACGACTTACAATTGTTACAAGATATCACATTATTTTTACATACAATTATATTATTTTTCTACATACAATTACCCATTTATACAGTTGGATTGTTACTGGAGCAATCTAGGTAAAGTACCTTGCTCAAGGGTACAGCAGCAATGTCCCCCACCTGGGATTGAACCCACGACCTTCTAGTCAAGAGTCCCGAGACCTAACCACTACTCCACACTGCCGCACTGACCATAGTCAAAATTGAGCTACATGACCAGAGTCACCATTGAGCTACATGACCAGAGTCACCATTGAGCTACATGACCAGAGTCACCATTGAGCTACATGACCAGAGTCACCATTGAGCTAAATGACCATAGTTAGAATAGAATTGACTAGAGTCAGAATAGTGCTACATTGGAGGCTGTGTGGTCCAGTGGTTAAAGAAAAGGGCTTGTAACCAGGAGGTCCCCGGTTCAAATCCCACCTTAGCCACTGACTCACTGTGTGACCCTGAGCAAGTCACTTAACCTCCTTGTGCTCCGTCTTTCGGGTGAGATGTAATTGTAAGTGACTCTGCAGCTGATGCAAAGTTCACACACCCTAGTCTCTGTAAGTCGACTTGGATAAAGGTGTCTGCTAAATAAACACATAATAATAATACATTACCATAGCCACAAAAAACCTTAGTGGACAAAGTGGGTCTGGGTGGCCGAGCGGCAGTTCCAGGAGGTCGGCATGAAGTAGTGACTTGCTCTCATAATGCTATTAGATAACAGATACACTGGGGGGGTAAGTGCATATTACTAAGGGCATGGTCTTTTGATCAAAAAAATATTTAAGTAAAAATAATAAGTCAAGCCATGTGGGAGGCTCTGCACCCCGGGCAGAGTTCCCATTCACCCCTGGCAGCTTCCACTTCCCTGGAAGTCTGTCTGTTGCCCTCCCGTGCCTGGCGCCAGATCAGGTCGGGCTGGAGGCTCTGTTTTCGGCTTGGGGAGGCGGTGGGTCCCCTTACAGTCCTGGACTTCCATGCTGATGGAAGTATGCTGCCCTCCCGCGCCTGGCGCCAGATCAGGCCGGGCTGGAGGCTCTGTTTTGGGCTTGAGTAGGCAGTGTGGGTCCCTTACATTTTTTTATTTTTAATGCACTTTAAGTCTCTTGCCTTCACGGGGTTTGGAGGCTCTGTTTTGGGCAACAGTGTGCCATTTGTGTCGCTGACTTTCAGTGCACTTGAAGCCTGTTGCCCTCGTGGGGTTTGGAGGCTCTGTTTTCAGCAGCAGTGTGCCGTTTGTGTCCTTGGTGACCTCCATGTTTTTGCTGCTAGAGACTAAGTCCCGTTGTGGACATGGTCGTGTCTACCTTCAATGCGAGCCTTTTGGTGGACATGGTCATTGGCCAAGCACTTTAAAAAAAAAAATCCTATCTTTAACATTAGATGACCATAGTCCGGACTTTTTTGGCTCCGCCAGAAACTAAGAGTTGAAAAAGACATAGTCATGTCGCCTATCTTTAACATGACATGACCATGACCATAGCAGGGCAGTTTATGGAAGTCTGTAAACGGCCGAGATTGAAATGTCCTGCGGGGTGGCAGCGACTCCTTGGCAGTGTGACTTCGGCCCCGTTGCCCATAAAGACTCCATGTCTGAGATACAACGGGGGG
>NW_026707576.1:137500-140000 GCF_902713425.1 Acipenser ruthenus
AACAGTTTCCCAGTTTTTAATCATTTGAAACTGGTACTGTCTTCAACATGACTGTTCCTAATGAATTAGCCATTCTCCTTGCATTATGCTGTTGGACTTTTGAATGACAAATGTTCGTTTTGAAAAGTAAATGTTGAAAAACAGGGAAGATCTTCTCCACAGATTAATTACAAATACAAAACAGAAAATAATTGATTGCATAAGTATTCACCCCCTTGAGTCAATATTTGGTAGAGGCACCTTTGGCAGCAATTACAGCCATGAGTCTATTTGGATAAGTCTCTACCAGCTTTGCACATCTGGACACTGCTATTTTTGCCCATTCTTCTTTGCAAAATTGCTCAAGCTCCGTCAAGTTGGATGGGGACCTTTGGTGAACAGCAATTTTCAACTCTTTCCACATATTCTCAATTGGATTGAGGTCCGGGCTTTGACTGGGCCACTCCAGGACATTGACCTTTTTGTTTTTAAGCCACTCCAGTGTGCCTTTGGCTGTATGTTTGGGGTCATTGTCCTGCTGGAAGATGAATCTTCTCCAAGTCCCAGGTCTCTTGCAGACTTCAGCAGGTTTTCCTTCAGGATTTCTCTGTACTTTGCCGCATCCATTTTGCCCTCTATCTTCACGAGCTTTCCAGGCCCTGACGCAGAGAAGCATCCCCATAGCATGATGCTGCCACCACCATGCTTCACGGTAGGGATGGTGTTCTCAGGATGATGTACGGTGTTAGGCTTGCGCCAAACATAGCGCTTAGCGTTGTGGCCAAAAAGCTCTATTCTGGTCTCATCAGGCCATAGAATCTTCTTCCACTTGGTCTCAGAGTCTCCCACATGCCTTCTGGGAAACTCTAGCCGAGATTTGATGCGAGTTCTTTTCAACAATGGCTTTCTTTTTGCCACTCTCCCATAAAGGCCAGTTTTGTGAAGCACCCGGGCTATTGTTGCCATATGCACAGTGTCTCCCAGCTCAGCCGTGGAACACTGTAACTCCTTTAGAGTTGCCATAGGCCTCTTGGTGGCCTCCCTGACTAGTGCCCTATACGCCCGGATACTCCGTTTTTGAGGACGGCCTGTTCTAGACAGATTCACAGTTGTGCCATATTCTCTCCATTTCTTAATAATGGACTTTACTGTGCTCTGAGAGGATATTCAATGCCTTGGAAATGTTCTTATATCCTACCCCTGATTGGTGCTTTTGAAGAACCTTATTCCGGATTTGCTTTGAATGTTCCTTCACCTTCATGATGTAGTTTTTGTTAGGAAATGTACTAACCAACTGTGGGACCTCCCAGAGACAGGTGTATTTAACCTGAAATCATGTGAAACACCTTAATTGCACACAGGTGGACTCCATTCAACTAATTATGTGACTTCTAAAGACAATTGGTTGCACCAGAGCTTATTTAGGTGTGTCATAGCAAAGGGGGTGAATACTTATGCAATCAATTATTTTCTGTTTTATATTTGTAATTAATTTAGAACAAGTTGTAGATTTTATTTTTCACTTTGACATTATGGACTTTTCTTGTGTTGATCAGTGGCAAAAACTCCCAATTAAATCCATTTTGATTCCATGTTGTAACACAATGAAATGTGGAAAAGTCCAAGGGGGGTGAATACTTTTGAGAGCCACTGTATTTCTTAGCAGACACCCTTATCCAGGACGACTTACAATTGTTACAAGATATCACATTATTTTTACATACAATTATATTATTTTTCTACATACAATTACCCATTTATACAGTTGGATTGTTACTGGAGCAATCTAGGTAAAGTACCTTGCTCAAGGGTACAGCAGCAATGTCCCCCACCTGGGATTGAACCCACGACCTTCTAGTCAAGAGTCCCGAGACCTAACCACTACTCCACACTGCCGCACTGACCATAGTCAAAATTGAGCTACATGACCAGAGTCACCATTGAGCTACATGACCAGAGTCACCATTGAGCTACATGACCAGAGTCACCATTGAGCTACATGACCAGAGTCACCATTGAGCTAAATGACCATAGTTAGAATAGAATTGACTAGAGTCAGAATAGTGCTACATTGGAGGCTGTGTGGTCCAGTGGTTAAAGAAAAGGGCTTGTAACCAGGAGGTCCCCGGTTCAAATCCCACCTTAGCCACTGACTCACTGTGTGACCCTGAGCAAGTCACTTAACCTCCTTGTGCTCCGTCTTTTGGGTGAGATGTAATTGTAAGTGACTCTGCAGCTGATGCAAAGTTCACACACCCTAGTCTCTGTAAGTCGACTTGGATAAAGGTGTCTGCTAAATAAACACATAATAATAATACATTACCATAGCCACAAAAAACCTTAGTGGACAAAGTGGGTCTGGGTGGCCGAGCGGCAGTTCCAGGAGGTCGGCATGAAGTAGTGACTTGCTCTCATAATGCTATTAGATAACAGATACACTGGGGGGGTAAGTGCATATTACTAAGGGCATGGTCTTTTGATCAAAAAAATATTTAAGTAAAAATAATAAGTCAAGCCATGT
>NW_026707576.1:150000-277500 GCF_902713425.1 Acipenser ruthenus
GTCTTACTAATGCATTGTAAAGTTTTAACATTACTTCCCTTGATTTAAAATCAACACACCTCACAATATATCCGAGCATCTTGTTGGCCTTTTTTATTGCTTCCTCACATTGTCTCGATGAAGACATTTCTGAGTCAACATAAACTCCTAGGTCTTTTTCATAGATCCCTTCTTCAATTTCAGTATCTCCCATATGATATTTATAATGCCCATTTGTATTGCCTGTGTGCAATACGTTACACTTCTCTCTATTAAAATGTAATTTGCCACGTGTCTGCCAAGTTCTGAATGCTGTCTAGATCATTTTGAATGACCTTTGCTGCTACAACAGTGTTTGCCGCCACTCCTATTTTTGTGTCGTCTGCAAATTTAACAAGCTTGCTTACTATACCAGAATCTAAATCATGAATGTAGATTAGGAATAGCAGAGGACCTAATAGTGATCCCTGAGGTACACCCCTGGCTACCTCACTACATTTTGAGGTTTCTCCTCTATTTAGTACTTTCTGTTTTCTACATGTTAACCACTCCCTAATCCATGTGCATGCATTTCCTTGAATCCCTACTGCATTCAGTTTGAGAATTAATGTTGAAAGGGAGGGAAGATCTTCTCCACATTCTTTTGAATGACAAATGTTCGTTTTGAAAAGTAAATGTTGAAAGGCCGGGAAGATCTTCTCCACAGAAGATCCTCCCAGCCTTTCAACTTTTTTTCAGAAAAAATACAATTAAAAAAGGCATCAGTGTTTAATTTCCAGATGATTTTAAACTTGCAGCACATTTCAAACGACTATCGGAACATTATTTCTTTAAAAGAAATGTGGATATTATTTATTTTTCAATAAAGGATTTTAAGATTTTTTTCTCAAAGAGTTTCCCAGTTTTCAATCATTTGAAACATGTACTGTCTTCCAAATGCCTGTTCCTAACGAATTGGCTATTCTCCTTGCTTGACACATTCCTATTTTTATGAAATGTAGCAGTTGCATGAGAGGCAGAGCTGCAGCATCTGCCCAGCTAGGAGCTGCCTTGCTGTGCCAAGTTATGCGCTCCATACCCTTGCTGTGCGGATCTTTGTTGTATTTAAAATGACATTTTTACGCAGAGGAGCAGGGTACAGACAAAGGGAGCAGGGGACAGTTCAAAGGGAGCAGAGGGCAGGGTAGATTAAACAGCTTTGTATGTAGATTAAACATATTTATACTGGGGCAGTACACAATAGCCGGGATCCCTGAACTAGCCAATGTTGGAACTTAGTGTGACAATACTGGAATATGACCAGAGTCAGAATAGTGCTACATGACCATAGTCAGAATTGAGTTACATGACAAGAGTCAGAATACTGCTACATGAACAGAGTCAGAATTGAGTTATATGACCACAGCCAGAATCGAAGTAAATGACCAGAGCTACAAAAAAAGCTTTACCTTCTTCTAAGGTATAAAGTCGGTCTCTGTCAACAAGTACAGGTGTTTATACACTGACACAGCCCCTGTGTAAATGAGATCAGGCCTTTATACACTGACACAGCATCTCTGTCAACAAATACAGGTGTTTATACACTGACACAGCATCTCTGTCAACAAATACAGGTGTTTATACACTGACACAGCATCTCTGTCAACAAATACAGGTGTTTATACACTGACACAGCATCTCTGTCAACAAATACAGGTGTTTATACACTGACACAGCATCTCTGTCAACAAATACAGGTGTTTATTTGTACGCCTTTGAACAAATGACAAACAGTATTGCACAGAAACGTCTGGGGTGGTTTAAAATTGACACAAAGCTGCATTTTATCACCAAATGGTCTCAAATTGTAGGTCTGATCACTGTGGACTAGAGCATTTTTGCAATATGTGTGGAACTTTCCTATTTATGGAGGTATGCAGCCTCAAAGCTAGCTGGTTTTTGCTGTGCAGTCAAATCAACTGTATTGAACAGAATGGTATATAACTGCCAGTTTACTAATAATGAAAGAAATCCCCCAAACAGGCAAAAGTGGGTTTAAATTGAAGATCACAACTTCTAGTTTACATTAAACCTGACTATGTGGCTAAGAAATGTGGAGATATTGAGAAACTGGGAGGAAACCATTGACATATTCAGCTATTTTTCTATAACTGCCAGTTTACTACTAATGAATGAAAAATACAAAAAATCACCAAAACAGCCAAAACTGGGCTCAAATTGAACATCTCATCCTCTAGACAGCTTTATTTCTGCAGCGGCAGAAATAAAGCTATCAAAGGTGACGATGCAGGTATGTACCCTATGTGTACTGACACACAGGAGAGCATAGGGGCCTCAGAAGAGCAGGCAATTAATATCGGCGGCTGTGTAGGGCAGGCTCGCTTCAAAAAATGGAAGGCTAATCGCGCTTGGCTAAAGGCTAATCCCAGCGGTTCAGTCATTTGCTCGGTTTGTTCAGCAATTCGTGATCTGGGAACCCATATAAAAGAACGACCTGGAATTGACCAGGCCTTTATGAATGGCACAACTGCAACATCAGCCAAAAAACTAAATGACAAAATAAGTGAACACGGTAAATGCAAGTCTCATATGAAATGTGAACACATAGCGCAAGCCAGACAAAAGCAGGCCATAGAGAAAGCTGCTGAAAACAGCACTGCAGTGATCGGAAAAAACGACGAGCATAATGATAACAGCCTACATGATTTGTAAAGAAAACGTTTAAGATGCATCCAAACATTTTGCAGCTACAGCAGCTTAATGGATTGGATACTGGGAACATGCTGCATTCCGACCATGCAGGTTGTAATATGCTCTCGTTTGTAGCAGACAAAATGGCTGCACAACTTGCAAAGTATGTAATTGATTATTATTATTATTATTTATTTCTTAGCAGACACCCTTATCCAGGGCAACTTACAATTGTTACAACATATCACATTATTTTTACATACAATTATATTATTTTAGGCAACTATTTTTTTAACATTGTGCCGCTAAAGTCGGGGACAGGTGCTGGCATTGCAGATGAGTTGCTTTCCAGCCTCAATCAGTATGGCATCACTGCAGACATACTTCGAGAGCGTCTGCTGGGTTTTGCAACTGATGGAGCAGCATCGATGCTGGGGAAATACAAAGGGGCAGCATCAATTCTGCGAGAACAGATCAACAACAATCTAATCGAGATTCACTGCATGAACCACAAACTGGAGCTTGCTGTTCATGACGCTGTTCGAACAGTAAAGGAAGCAAGTCATTTTCAGCTATTAATCGATTCACTGTATTCATTTTTTTCACTAAGTCCCAAGAACCAGAGGCAACTTGAAGCTGTGGCTGCTGAGCTCTGTGTACATATACACAAGGTTGGTCGAGTTTCTGACGTCCGTTGGCCGTCATCTTCCTGCACATCGGTGACTGCTTTATGGGAAAGTTACCCTGCCCTTGTTACATTTTTTAGAAATGGTTCAACAGACATCTCACGTTCTTCACAGGACAAAGCAGAATGTGGTGGTCTACTGGGGAAGATGACAAACTGGCTGTTTGTAATGGAAGTAGCAACAATGAAAGATGCACTCGAGACGCTAAAAGCGCTATCCCTGTTTCTTCAAAATAGGAATTCCACTGTCATCACTGTCAAGCCGGAGATTGATGTTGCATTAAAAGCTCTACGTGCTATGAAGGACAGAGATTGAATAAATACCAGCACAATGAACAACGAGTTCTCAAGAGCCGGTGCATTTAAAGGGGTTCCAATCACACAGCCATCTGACGCTCAACAAATGAAATACAGAGGTTTCCGCACGCAGTTCATACAAGCTTTATTTGACAACATCGAAAGAAGATTTGATGATAAAGGGGTCCTGGAGGAGGCAGCCGTACTCAACCCCACATCATGGCCTGTAGAAGAGGATGCAAGAATTTTGTTTGGGGACGATAAAGTTATGAATCTGTGCAAAACTTTAAAATTCAACGTTTCACGACCTCTAACTATAAAGGAATTCAGAGAGCACAAAGATACTCAGCGCATGGGGGATAACCTGAACAAACTGGTAACCACAGTAGGTGTAATTCCTGTGGTCCACTGCTGAATGTGAACGTGGCTTTAGTGTGATGAACCTTATTCTGACCGACCAGAGAAGCCGAATGCATGTAAGCACACTGAACAGCATGCTGTTTGTTTCAATTAACGGCCCCAACATTGACACTTTCCAAGCTGAGAAATATGCAGAGTTTAAAGGATTAAAGAGGGACACCCACTCTGCAGAGGACAAACCAACAGGAAAGAAAAGAAACGAGAAAACGATTGCCCACCATACCAAACTGTTTTCTTAGACCGATCCAGCCACATCTTGGTGATATCGGTGAGTTTAAAACATTTAACTTATCTTACTTATGTTAATTAAAATGTAAAACGAAAATGAAAAATGATATATAAATAAATGGTGTGCATTTACAACTTCATGTCACCAGGAGTCTCCAAATCAGTTAATGTTTGTTACTGGAAATATAGTAGCTGTGTGAAATATTAACCCTTTGCAGTTCATTTATTAAGTGCGTGTCAGGTCCAATTTATTTTCACACACGCAGTTTATTTTAGACGCGCTGTTTAAAAGTATTTTTTTTCACAGTAAAACAGGTTTAAAAGACACTTCAAAACAACAGGACACTCAGTACTGCATCTCCAGCAAACACCTCAGTAATGCGATCCAAGTCATTATTTTATTACTATAACATCTCAAAAAGCTCTGCAAATGTCTGTGATATTCTCTGAGCGCTGGATGCGGAAGCAGCTATCTTGTTTGTGTATGTCCGTGTTATCTATGTAGTGTCGGGTCTATCAGTATTCATGAGATACACCCACTATTTTTTTTTTTTCCGGCTTCTCTCGGCTCCTATCGGTCTCACTCGGCCATTGAATAGTTTTCTCGGCTTTTTCCGGAGAAAAAAGACTAGAGACCTGTTTTTTGTGTCTTTTTGATGATGTCGGACAGGGTCCGACATTGGACCGGAAAGGGAAAATTGCGATGTCAGACCAGGTCCGACATAGGACCGCAAAGGGTTAAGGTAATCCAATCAGAAATGCTAATGACATATTTCAGGTATATAAAGGCTTAAGTTCTTAGTGTATCCACCTGAGGCAATCGTGGCCAGTAGTCGTGCGCAAAATTATACAAATCGAGCAAAAACTTCACAGAAAAAAAACTATATGAAAAGTGCATTCTTAAAGGCGGTGGCTAAGCTGAAAATTAGTGGTTCCCATTAGTGTATGTGTTTTAAAAACATTTAGAACGTCCCTCATACAATGAATTCAGGTATGAATGACAGCCTTTAGTAGACTCAATTCAATATCCATCCACATTATTGTATTTTAGCACCATTGCAGTCACGATTACAATTACAGTTATAAGGTTTAATTACAAACATCATGAAATAATGAGAGTAATTATTCCCAGTGTCACTCCTGGAGGTTGGCCAGACGTCTCTGTGAAAGCTTTTGTATCTTGCTCTTCTCGTTGAATATCTTCACTTTGACAGTTGTCCAATCATGCCTTATATTTGAGTGCTGGAACAAAAAATCCTCCATCTCTTTTTTACCTATAATACAAAATGGAGTGAGGTAACCAGTGGTGTACCACAGGGATCAGTATTAGGCCCTCTGCTATTCCTAATCTACATTAATGATTTAGATTCTGGTATAGTAAGCAAACGTGTTAAATTTGCAGACGACACAAAAATAGGAGGAGTGGCAAACAATGTTGCAGCAGCAAAGGTCATTCAAAATGATCTAGACAGCATTCAGAACTGGGCAGACACATGGCAAATGACATTTAATAGAGAAAAGTGTAAAGTTTTGCATGCAGGCAATAAAAATGTGCATTATAAATATCATATGGGAGATACTGAAATTGAAGAAGGGAACTATGAAAAAGACCTAGGAGTTTATGTTGACTCAGAAAGCTATAAAAAAGGCCAACAAGATGCTCGGATATATTGTGAGAAGTGTTGAATTTAAATCAAGGGTAGTAATGTTAAAACTTTACAATGCATTAGTAAGACCTCACCTAGAATATTGTGTTCAGTTCTGGTCACCTCGTTACAAAAAGGATATTGCTGCTCTAGAAAGAGTACAAAGAATAGCAACCAGAATTATCCTGGGTTTAAAAGGCATGTCGTATGCAGACAGGCTAAAAGAATTGAATCTATTCAGTCTTGAACAAAGAAGACTACGCGGCGATCTGATTCAAACATTCAAAATCCTAAAAGATATAGACAATGTCGACCCAGGGGACTTTTTTGACCTGAAAAAAGAAACAAGGACCAGGGGTCACACATGGAGATTAGATAAAGGGGCATTCAGAACAGAAAATAGGAGGCACTTTTTTACACAGAGAATTGTGAGGGTCTGGAACCAACTCCCCAGTAATGTTGTTGAAGCTGACACCCTGGGATCCTTTAAGAAGCTGCTTGATGAGATTTTGTGATCAATAAGCTACTAACAATCAAACGAGCAAGATGGGCTGAATGGCCTCCTCTCGTTTGTAAACTTTCTTATGTTCTTATGTTTTTATATTAATATAGGTTAATCTATTGAAATACATGGATAGACCTAAAGAATACTACTGTGCGTCATAGAAAAAAAATCTTGTAATACCCAAATGGTAATATTTTCGCTGGGCTCTGAACGATGGTATTATCACTTCAACACATCAGCTTGAGCTCAAAGTGTGGCTTGTGCAGAGCTGGCATTTCAGTCTATCCACCACGCAGACCCGAAAGGGAAGACACATATTGTTCAGACTCAAATCCATATATTACAATAAACAATAGCTGGTTTAGTGTGTATTACCAGGGGTAATACCATCTGAATGGTTCCTGTCCCCAAAACTCTCTCCCCAAAACCTCTCTATGGTATTATTCCCTGGTAGTACACACTGAACCAGCCATTATTCCAGTTGTTAAATGATACAATAATTAACATTTTATATAAAAAAAACAAAAAAAAACAACAAACAAAAACACAATAACATTTACAGACTAGCCATAATCCCTGGACTGTTCCATTATACAAAGGTGTTTGCTTTACATAAAAAAGTAGCCGCATGTAAGAAACAGGGCATATTTATGATGGTCTTTACACAAATACAGTTTGCACCATATACAGTATATCTGTGTATTTACAAGTAGGTCTCAGGCCGATTGGTTTGGTGCAAATTCTGGGGTGAATCAGTTTGTTTTGGATGTTTCATTTATGCCTGCAAATGAACTGAACCGTACTTCAGCATGCACCAAACGACCATTTGTGAAAGGGCTTTTAAAAGACTCAAAAGTACTGTATGCCTAAATTATTGTTTGTTACTAGCAATATTAACACATTGTTTTCTTCACAAAAAAAGGATGTAAATCCCATTTTGATGCAAATACCTTGATAAATCTGACTGAAGGCAAAGATACTGGTACCCAATAAAGTACAGGTGTGTGGATTTGTGTTAATCTGCATATTTGAAAACCAGTTGAATATTTTATATAAAAAATTACACTGCAATATAATTATATGATAATCGTGGTATTTTTTCTGATAGTTATCATACCATGAGAATTTCTTAGCATCCCACCTCTACATCTGACCCTATGTCACACCTACGTCAAACTTATCCAATTGTCAGGAAAATTCATATGGATACCCAAACACCCCACCCCCAATAAAGAAACTAAAAATATAGTAAAATGCCAAAGGATTATGCTATTGGGGGCGGGGAGTGTTTACTTTGAACGGACTCAGACAGAATGTATAAGAAAACTAAATATTCAATATATGTATGGCACCATTACAATCATTACAATCTCACCTGGCATTTGTTTTCTGCTTTCACCTTGTAAGGCTTGAAATAGATAAGCACTTGGTCTTCATCTACTTTGGCCCATCTTGTATACTTTCATCCTGCACAAGATAACAAATACAATTATGAAGTTACTTCATCAGTGGCGGACTGTAGCAAGATTGATTGATGTAGCAATCTCTGTGTCCTCCAGTTTGAAAGATCCACTTGCACACAATAGTGGGCTATATAACTTGATTTCATTAGTATGCTTAGCAATCCCCGGAACAATGAGACCATATAGAAAAAACAATACTTTAATCTGCATTTTCATCATATAACTCTATACATTATGAAGTTAATATTTTTTATATATAAATGTATGAAAAATAAATTTGGTTCAAGTACATGTATTGGGGGTTGTTTTAAAACAAAATCTGACAGGGGATATTATATTATTTCTACCATTTTCCCTGCACCTGGAATCTGTGTCTATTTCACAAACACCAAAGTTGGGATTCATTTAAAATAATAAAATCACCAGTTTGTTTTATTGTTAAATAAAAAAATTAAAAAAAAATAGTAAATGGGGAAAACTGACTTGGCTTAGTGGCTGCCATGGTTTTATAATTGACATATAAATTAAATCAATGTCTACATAAGACATATTAAAAAGTGGATGAGTAAAGGTCTCCACACACCAGACACAAAGTGATTTTTTAATTGGCAACGACTCCCGACGAGACCTTTCGCAGCGACATGACCACACAAACCAGCAGCGATAGGTTTGAAAATTGCCAGATCTATACAACTGTTCAAAATTGCTATTGACAGAACTATGATCAAGACTGGTACTACTTATCAACATGATGTGGAAATTATGAGTGTCTTCTCTGATGGTATTTCAACACATATGGCAATAAATCACACATACCAGGCTTATCCAGTTCTTTCGAAATGGACTCCCATATATTCCCTTTCAAATCTGTATCTTTATAATTGTGATGGCCTTTGTCATAAAGCTCTGGGTAGTTTTTCAACGACAAGTATTTTTCCTCCGTCATTTTGGAAACTGCTTCACCCTGCTGGACCACGTGCATTGAAGCTGTTCTCCGATTGCTCAATGCCCTAGTTGACGTGCGTCAAATCGCAAAAAATCGGATTCAATCCTATTTATTTCTCGTCAGTCCAGTGCTGCCCTGGTACCGTTCCTGCGTAGCTTGTCGTGTGAAAGATACTTATCAAAAGTATAGGTTCTATTCATTTTGACGCATCACTGCACAGTTTCGCTTGTCGCATTGCATCTTAAGTGCCCGAAATGCCTTATAAATGCATATGCACAACAGTATCTCTTTCATACTGACCGGAAATTTCAGTTTTTCACCACCACCATCCCTGTACTGTAACAATCGTCCGCTAACAACACCTTTTGGATTTTCTTTTCCACTGTCCCCTTAATTGACCTGGCTGTGTGGCATGGAGCATTGTCCTGCTGGAAAAACCAATCCTCAGAGTTGGGGAACATTGTCAGAGCAGAAGGAAGCAAGTTTTCTTCCAGGACAACCTTGTACTTGGCTTGATTCATGCGTCCTTCACAAAGACAAATCTGCCCGATTCCAGCCTTGCTGAAGCACCCCCAGATGAGTCCAATTTTCAGCTTTGCCCAACACCTGGTCGTCTAATGGTTAGACGGAGACCTGGAGAGGCCTACAAGCCACAGTGTCTCGCACCCACTGTGAAATGTGGTGGAGGATCGGTGATGATCTGGGGGTGCTTCAGCAAGGCTGGAATCGGGTAGCTTTGGCATGAAGCAAGCCAAGTACAAGGTTGTCCTGGAAGAAAACTTGCTTCCTTCTGCTCTGACAATGTTCCCCAACTCTGAGGATTGGTTTTTCCAGCAGGACAATGCTCCATGCCACACAGCCAGGTCAATCAAGGTGTGGATGGAGGACCACCAGATCAAGACCCTGTCATGGCCAGCCCAATCTCCAGACCTGAACCCCATTGAAAACCTCTGGAATGTGATCAAGAGGAAGATGGATGGTCACAAGCCATCAAACAAAGCCGAGCTGCTTGAATTTTTGCGCCAGGAGTGGCATAAAGTCACCCAACATCAATGTGAAAGACTGGTGGAGAGCATGCCAAGACGCATGAAAGCTATGCTTGAAAATCAGGGTTATTCCACCAAATATTGATTTCTGAACTCTTCCTAAGTTAAAACATTAGTATTGTGGTGTTTTAAAAATGAATATGAACTTATTTTCTTTGCATTATTCGAGGTCTGACAACACTGCATCTTTTTTGTTATTTTGACCAGTTGTCATTTTCTGCAAATAAATGCTCTAAATGACAATATTTTTATTTGGAATTTGGGAGAAATGTTGTCAGTAGTTTATAGAATAAAACAAAAATGTTCATTTTACCCAAACACATACCTATAAATAGTAAAACCAGAGAAACTGATAATTTTGCAGTGGTCTCTTAATTTTTTCCAGAGCTGTATATATTTTTCAAACAAGCGCAAGGTGGTGGTGCAAGCTCTGTCTCACAGTGAGGAGAAAAATTAGGCACTATTATCTTGTGGATTCTGAGATGTTAGTAAAGGTTCCGAAATAATTGTATTTTATCTTGCTCTTAATTGTATTAATACTTGTACTGTGATTCTTGAAATGTATTTTTGTTTATGACTGTAAGTCGCCCTGGATAAGGGCGTCTGCTAAGAAATAATAATAATGACACAGATAATGACCCTTGTCCAACAGAATGTTATAATACAGTAGTGTACCAAATTTGAAGATATCGCAAAGCATGTGTCAACTATCATTGGTAATGGTTCTTAATTTCTAATGAACAAATAAGAAACCTTACCTTATCATTAAGCATTGGAAAAATGAAGGATTCTGTGCTTGACATGGGATGCTGTGCTTGACATTGCATTTTAGATCACAAGGACTTAAAATGCAAATCAAAAGAAATGAATTCTCACAGTAAAAAAAAAAAAAGTGATTTTTTTTATAGGAAGAGAATAAAGAACAGCCAAAAAAAAAAAACCTTAGTCTTGGGGGACCATCCCACTAAAAAACGCTTCGTCCTAAAAGGGTTCAATTCAAATATCACTACTTTTATAACTTATCAGCCTGTGATGCAACTCATGTCTTGGCAAAGTACTGAATTATTTATTAAGAAACAAAATAAAGCACACATAAAAAATAGAAGAATATGAAGCCAATATCTCAAAGCGTTTGGTCTTTATTTTCCAGAAACGAACGTCGCATGACCGCAATTTGGCAGCCATCTTAGGTCACAGATCAACGTGACCAGTAGTTAGATTTTTCTAGAGGAGTTTCCACAATGCAGAGAATATAAATTCAACATTGCGATCAGTTCAGAAGATCAAAGCAGTTATAGGTGTGATGAGGCTGGTAATGTCTGCAGATTTACAAAAAACATACAAGCTTCCCTCACGTGGATGCTTAAAGAAAAGCCATTTAAATGTCATATCAAGATGCCACCCAACACTGAAAATATTAACTGGCTGACGTGGACATAGACCTTTGGGAGACAGTCCCCATAATGTGACATTCAACAGTATATTGTAGCGCCCTTTCTGATTTAACATGAAATCACCTTGTGGGGACATATTATATGTCTCCCAAAGGTAGAGACTTATCAAAAACAATATTTCTCTCCAGTAGCGACAGGCTCCGAGACTGATAATTAATGGAGTGACTTGTGGAGATATACACTGCTGTGAAAAAGTCTTAGACATTTTGCACAATTTTATTTCTTTTTTCTGGAGGGGGGGGGGGGGGCGGGTTATACTACCATAGAATCAACCTGATTTAATACTACCATGTCATGTATACATTTTATATCAAATAAAAATACATCCCCCCCCCCCCCGTTGAGAACCATACCTACAGTGAAACATGGAGGAGGCTCGGTTATGTTTTGGGGCTGCTTTGCTGCGCCTGGCACAGGGTGCCTTGAATCTGTGCAGGGCACAATGAAATCTCAAGACTATCAAGGCATTCTGGAGCGAAACATACTGCCCAGTGTCAGAAAGCTCTGTCTCAGTCGCAGGTCATGGGTCCTCCAACAGGATAATGACCCAAAACACACAGCTAAAAGCACCCAAGAATAGATAAGAACAAAACATTGGACTATTCTGAAGTGGCCTTCTATGAGTCCTGATCTGAATCCTATCAAACATCTATGGAAAGAGCTGGATAAATGTGATGGGTTAGCTACTACAACACTTCATATTAGCTGCTCAAGTATAGTTTATTTTGAGATATTGTAACTCGAGAATGTGTCTAAGACTTTTGCACAGCAATGTACATTTGGTGGCTTTTGTCTGCATTAGAGATGAACACACAAGTAAATGCCTCAAACTGTATCTACCTGGGTTGTTTAGGCAGCAACTTTCAAGCCAATCCAGCTGTCCCTTGTTCTGAATGTCTTCTGGTTGTCCATCATTGTGAGGCCCTTCCTGTCCTCCTTCAGTTGTGAACATACCTCTTGTTACTTTAGTCCCGATCCCATTGAGGGGATTCTCTATCTCAGCCACCCCTTGAAGTCTCCCACCTAGCTGGCCCCTGTCTGAATAAGACTCTTGTTCCGAAGTTTCTGAAAGAAGAGAATCACATGCACGGTAACAGTAGATGTGAAACACATGAAATCACTTTGTAGGGGCATGTTATATGTTTCCCAAAGGTAGAGAGAGTCCCCATAATGTGATATTCAGCAGTATATAGTGAAGTACTTCCTGATTTAATTACCATATTCCAAGAGTGGGGAAGGATCCAAGGGTTTCTGCCCATCCATTTTCTCAGCCATCTCTTGGTTCTCTGCCATCTTGAGTCCTTCAACCATGAGTAATGTGGCATGGACCTTAAGAAAAAAATAAATAATAATAATAATAATAATAATAATAATAATAATAATAATAATAATAATAATAATAATAATAATTGACCACTACACTGCCTGTGCACTAACATGGATTTGTGGTTTGCGGATAACATTTACATTTTTATATGGACATATACATGTAAACAAAAGTTGCAGTTTTGACAGTTAACTACCATATTCCTTCATTTTAAGATGCACTTTAACCATTATTTTGCTTCTCAAAAATATCCTGCGTCTTAAATTAGAGTACAGTAGTGATGTGTGTATTAAAAATCACCAACAAAAGACGCGACTACCCGAGTACATAAACAGCAAAGTGACTGACTGACGAGAAAAGGCGAACAAAGACGTCCCTGCCCGATCTCGAATCATCCATGACATGCAGGCAGCCATTTTCAAAGAAGCATCATTAGCTTCCTGAGGAATTTAAAAAGATATGTTTTTACTACTTCAGTGTTTCTAACAAATGTTTCTGATCAGACCCCCATAATTTTCGACATGCCAAGCAATACCACAGTTCACAAATTGGGAGAAAAACAGGTGTGAGTAATGATGACTGGAAATGGGAAGCAGCACATAACTGTATGCTGTGTGTGATAGCAAACAACTGCAAACTGCCTCCATATCAATCAATCAATCAATCAATCAATCTTTAGTTTTGTATAGCGCTTTACATGATAAAAAACACATACAAATATATATATATATATATATATACAGACGTGCTCAAATTTGTTGGTACCCTTACAGCTCATTGAAATAATGCTTCATTCCTCCTGAAAAGTGATGAAATTAAAAGCTATTTTATCATGTATACTTGCATGCCTTTGGTATGTCATAGAATAAAGCAAAGAAGCTGTGAAAAGAGATGAATTATTGCTTATTCTACAAAGATATTCTAAAATGGCCTGGACACATTTGTTGGTACCCCTTAGAAAATAAATAAATAATTGGATTATAGAGATATTTCAAACTAATTAGTTTCCTTAATTAGTATCACACATGTCTCCAATCTTGTAATCAGTCATTCAGCCTATTTAAATGGAGA
Organism: Acipenser ruthenus; assembly: GCF_902713425.1. Taxonomy (NCBI): domain Eukaryota; kingdom Metazoa; phylum Chordata; class Actinopteri; order Acipenseriformes; family Acipenseridae; genus Acipenser; species Acipenser ruthenus. The sequence continues at coordinate 163,759 of NW_026707576.1, forward strand.
AAAGTAGTCACTGTGCTGTTTGGTACCATTGTGTGCACCACACTGAACATGGACCAGAGAAAGCAAAGGAGAGAGTTGTCTGAGGAGATCAGAAAGAAAATAATAGACGAGCATGGTAAAGGTAAAGGCTACAAGACCATCTCCAAGCAGCTTGATGTTCCTGTGACAACAGTTGCAAATATTATTAAGAAGTTTAAGGTCCATGGAACTGTAGCCAACCTCCCTGGGAGCGGCCGCAAGAGGAAAATCGACCCCAGAGTGAACAGAAGGATAGTGCGAATGGTAGAAAAAGAACCAAGGATAACTGCCAAAGAGATACAAGCTGAACTCCAAGGTGAAGGTACGTCAGTTTCTGATCGCACCATCCGTCGCTTTTTGAGCGAAAGTGGGCTCCATGGAAGAAGACCCAGGAGGACTCCACTTTTGAAAGAAAAACATAAAAAAGCCAGACTGGAATTTGCTAAAATGCATATTGACAAGCCACAATCCTTCTGGGAGAATGTCCTTTGGACAGATGAGTCAAAACTGGAGCTTTTTGGCAAGTCACATCAGCTCTGTGTTCACAGACGAAAAAATGAAGCTTTCAAAGAAAAGAACACCATACCTACAGTGAAACATGGAGGAGGCTCGGTTATGTTTTGGGGCTGCTTTGCTGCGCCTGGCACAGGGTGCCTTGAATCTGTGCAGGGCACAATGAAATCTCAAGACTATTAAGGCATTCTGGAGCGAAACGTACTGCCCAGTGTCAGAAAGCTCTGTCTCAGTCGCAGGTCATGGGTCCTCCAACAGGATAATGACCCAAAACACACAGCTAAAAGCACCCAAGAATGGATAAGAACAAAACATTGGACTATTCTGAAGTGGCCTTCTATGAGTCCTGATCTGAATCCTATCGAACATCTATGGAAAGAGCTGAAACTTGCAGTCTGGAGAAGGCACCCATCAAACCTGAGACAGCTGGGGCAGTTTGCTCAGGAAGAGTGGGCCAAACTACCTGTTAACAGGTGCAGAAGTCTCATTGAGAGCTACAGAAAACGTTTGATTGCAGTGATTGCCTCTAAAGGTTGTGCAACAAAATATTAGGTTAGCGGTCCCATCATTTTTGTCCATGCCATTTTCATTTGTTTTCTTATTTACAATATTATGTTGAATAAAAAATCAAAAGCAAAGTCTGATTTCTATTAAATATGGAATAAACAATGGCGGATGCCAATTACTTTTGTCAGTTTCAAGTTATTTCAGAGAAAATTGTGCATTCTTCGTTTTTTGTGGAGGGGTACCAACAAATTTGAGCACGTCTGTATATATATATCAATAATCAGAAAATAGAACACACATAGAAATTTATATATATATATATATATATATATAAAATCAGCAATAAAACACACATATAATTATATGTTATATACATATACAGAAGCGAGAGAATATCACTTTAAAAACTTGCGTAAGCTAAGCTATACAAGTGTGTTTTTAAATGAGATTTAAAAGCATTGGCAGAAGGAGCTTCCTTTATAGTACTGGGAAGTCGTTCCATAATTTCGGTGCAATGTAACTCAAGCATCTACCACCTGAGTTTTGTTTCTGAATACTTGGTATGGAAAGTAGCCTGGCATCCTGTGATCGAAGTGGACGATTAGGAACGTATGGTTTTAAAAGATCCTTTAAATAGGGTGGAGCTAAGCAATTTAGAGCCTTGTGGGATAATAATAGCACCTTAAAATCGATCCTAAATCGAACAGGAAGCAAATGCAAGGACGCTAGCACAGGGGTGATATGATCTTGTTTCTTACTCCCAGTTAAAACTCTTGCAGCAGCATTCTGTACAAGTTGCAGCCGAGATATAACATTGTTACTAATACCAGCAAAAAGGCTGTTACATTAATCAATCCTTGAAGATATAAAAGCATGCACCAATCTCTCTGCATTCTGCTTGGAAAGCATACCTCTCAGTCTAGCTATGTTTCTTAAATGAAAAAAGAACATTTTTGTAACATTTTTAATGTGTGATTCAAAGGAGAGGTCTGAATCAAAAGTGACACCTAGGTTTTTTTTATCTCTGCTCTAGAATCTGTACAGAGACCGTCGAGTAGAAAATCAGATGAATCTATGTTCTTGTATTGCTTCTGAGGTCTCATTATCATCAATTCTGTTTTGTCTGAGTTTAACATTAAAAAGCTTTTAAACATCCAATGTTTAATGTCAGCAAGGCAGGTATTCAAAATATTAGCAGCAGATACATCACCCTGTTTGAGAGACAGGCAAAGCTGAGTGTCATCAGCATAGCAATGAAAATGAACTCTGTGTCTACGAATGATATTTCCCAAAGGTAACATATATAGAGAGAACAGAATTGGGCCAAGAATTGAACCCTGAGGAACCCCACACGTAACCTTTGACATAAAATAGGTCGCCTCCTCAACTTTAACAAACTGAAACCTATTAGAGAGATAGGATCTGAACCAGAACAAGACAGTACCTGACAATCCCACTAAATGTTCAAGGCGATTAATTATGACAGAATGATCAATGGTGTTGAAAGCAGCACTTAGATCCAGTAGAACAAGTACTGAAGGCGAGCCCATGTCAGAAGTCATCAACATATCATTTACCACTCGAATTAGTGCCGTCTCGGTGCTATGATAAGGCCTGAAACCTGACTGAAATTTCTCAGAAATATTCTGTGCAGCAAGAAATCTATTTAATTGTTCAGCCACTACTCTTCTAACACTTTGGACAAAAAAAGGGAGATTAGAAATAGGCCTGTAATTATTAAGCACATTGGGATCAAGGGTAGGCTTCTTGAGCAGGGGTTTTACTACGCAGTCTTCAAAGAATTTGGAACAGTACTTGATGAGAGTGAGCTGTTAATAATATTTAAAACTGTGTTATTTATTTTTGGATATACTTTTCTCAAAAGTGTAGTAGGAATGGGATCTAATGCACATGTTGTGGGTTTAGTCTTTTTAATTATGGCATCCGGCTCTTGTTCACATGTCAAGCAAAAGTGCTGTAAGATTTGGTTGGGTTCAGACGGACCAAGAATATTTGTATAATTGTTTATATCAGTATGTAGTTGCTCAACTGATTCCTAATGTCGGTCACTTTTTTATTGAAGTGATTCACAGCTTACTGGAGGAATATTCTGTGTAACGCGCTCTGATTGCGGATTTGTTAATCTTGCTGTTGACTGAAAAATAAATCTGATTTTTGTCAACAAGATCGGAGAAATAAACAGATCGAGCTAAAGACAGTGACGTTCTATATGTTAAAATACTATCTTTCCAGCTTTGATAATATATCTGAAGTCCAGTCGATCTCCCATCTGCGTTCTAATTTGCGACACATACGTTTATGCATACGTGTTGTATCATTAAACCAAGGAGAAAATATTTTTGTAGATAGTTTCTTTATTTTATAAGGTGCAATAGTGTCAAGACTATTTGCCAGAGTGGCGTTATATTTATCCACCAAATCTCCGACCACTCCTGACTGAATAATTCACAACACAGAGTTTGTTATTCATTTAGCAGGGGACAATTCTATATTGTGTTTATCTAGATTTTTATTGTAGTTTTTGGGGTTTTTGTTTGTAATTGTTTGACTTAAATATAATTGGCTCAGTAGTACTTCAATCTTTAAACCGAGGTCCTGTCCACATTGTGTGGATGTTAAAGATCCCATGGCACTCTTCGTAAGAGCAGGTATGTTAATCCCGGTGTCATGGCCAAATCCAAAAAGCAGGTTATACAATCCGGCCTACCTAAAGTCCCTCTACCTTAATTAGGGTTAAAAGTGTGTTTGTGCCCCACTTCCCCCCCTCCCCCGGACCCTCTTGTAATGAGGCCTCCGTCTCAATGGGTAACTCTCCTAGTTAAATAAATAGTCTCTGTAAGTTGTTTCTGACAAAAGCGTCTGCTCAATGACTAAAATAATGATTATATACGATTATGAAGTTGTGATGTCAGGCTTTAATCACAGCCTGTGTATTTGTAGATGGATCTTGTCTTCATTACACTAAAACAAATAAAACGACAAGTTAACACATGACCTCCAGGTGTACTTGGAAAATGTTGTATTTTTATGTTTTTGGTTGGCAACACCCTGTAATTACATTCACTGCAGTATAATAAAAACACAAATACTACAGTACTGTTTATATAGTAATATCAAAGGTATAGTTGGGCCAATCCAATGTTAACGGCTCCTACTCAGCCTGTTCTGTTTTTCCAAATTTTACATTTATGTTATTGATACATGAACTATACGTCTTAAACTATCAAGCTCATCAATATGGCATTTTCACCTGTACAGTATTTCCATGATTCATGATAGATAGTGAAACAAGTAAAAGAGGATACAAGTTACAGGAGACAGCATAATTGCATGGGCTCGGACCGCCGAGTGAGGGAATACAGTGGGCGTACATGTATATGATTCGTTTTGATCAGATTCATAACTTTATTTATTTTTTATATTTCATTACGAGTAACTTAAAATATTGGACAAGTTCACAAAAATAAACCAACTTGAAATGTTATACGCTCAATACAAAACACTATTCTCTGGCAACTTATGATATGAAAAGTAAAATAATGTAAACTAATGTACCGTATATTACAGCCGGCCTAAACTCATATATTGTAATACAGTACAGTAAAAAATAAAAGTTAAACAGGGGTGCACAGTACCTTACTATAGATCTTCTGACTACAACGTAGCAAAAAAATAATTTTATGGAAGTATGCATAGTAGTCGGCCGATTGAGCTGATAAACAACTGTAAAAAACTGTCTTTCGTGCCTGCTTTTCCCGCTGTCATACAGTTGCTATGCGCTTACGTCACTGCTATTTTTGAAACTCAAACGCAAACATATATATTTTTTGAACATTGCTCGCATTATGCAATTATCCAAATTAAAATGCAATGAACAACGGACTTCGGGACCGCGAAATGTGCATTTAGTACCATACAATCATAGAAAATTATGCGCTTAAAAACGGGACCAGCTGCATGCTATGCAGTTAAGCAATTATTATACAATTATTCAATATGCAAATAAGTGGAGTCGACTCTACATCAGATTTGGCTGTGTATTTTTCATGCATCAATCTATGGTCTACCAGTTCTTAAATATTGTATAGCAAAAGTTGAATGTATGCAATCAGTGTTATGTACATACTCTACTGATAACGACTGCAGTGTAGCTTTGAATATGTCTAGTATCAAACGGAATAAAAAAAGTGTTACTTCTGTAATGACATCAAAAATCCTACTGAACTAAAGTAGAACATTTCTACTGAAATACCTCAAGTTACCATCATAAATAAGAAGCTCTAGCATCAGGCAACAGCAAGCACAGTACAAATTGTAATAATCCAATTAAATGTTTTTCCTGCTTGGCTGACGACCCAATCAAAACGATGCATTTGCAACCCAACTTTGCTTGTTTTGTGTGGCTTAACATTTGGAGAGAGAAAAAGAAAATCTGCAACTGCAGGTGAATTCGAGGGTTCCCCCCCACCCCCACCAAATGGAACAGAGACAAAAGTATTTACCCGCCAAACTGGCTCTGGCCAGAAGCAAACGTATGATATAATATGCCATACATATATATGTCCACTGTACAAAATTATCCGAACAAAGTCATTCTTCTTGTTTAAACTTAGCACAGGAAAATTCCTTGAAGCTCCAAATTACCATTTGTAAAAAAAATGATAAAACGTTCATGCACCCGCATTTCCACATGCCTTTGAAACGTGTTTTTTTTGTTTACTACTACAGTCAAAAAACTTAAAATAAACCCAAACAGTTAAGCACACAACTTAACATAAACCTAAATCTAACCTATGTCAAAACTCTACATTTTTTAAAGACATACTGTAAGATGTATTTTATATCTCATTGCAATCCAGAAATGTAAAATCAGAAACGTATTAAGTACAGTAGAGTACATACATTAGGCCTAACTCGTATTAAGCACAGTACTGTACATACATTTTTTTTCAAGATTTTAAACGCTTCCCACTTCATATGTTCTTAAACATGTTGTCAATAGTTTAAATCATTAACATAATTGACTAGCAATAGATAGCAATATAGTGGGATTACATTTTCTCCATTTTAAATTGTGAACTAGAATATTGTGCAAATGTTTAATTCATTACATAGAAGGCATTAAAATATGTCCTAGTCTGGAGGGGTGGGCCGTCCCCAAATATATATCGGCAAGTAAAATATTTCACTGAATTACCTGAAGTTAGATTAATCATGAAGTCTATTTTTTTTTCAGCGATGGAAAATGTCTTACAGCTAAATTAATATATAGGCCTACCTGCGTAAGTCTCTGCAAGTGACGCTAGCTACCACGATTAATGATTTGATATAAGAGATTCTCGATAGTGTCAGTAAATTACTTCGTGTTGTGAAGAAGGTCTCTTCAAGATAAACATTCTGTAGCAGTTGAAGAACAACTTTGTGTTAATTTAAAAAATCTCAAACTTCCTTTGGCAGCGATATACAGTAAACAAATAGCAGAAAGTGTTTAATGTATGTGCTTAAATATGGAATATATAACACGCATACATATAACAGTATGCATTTGTATTTTATTCTATTTGGCAAAACATTATCGTCTCACTTTTTTTTTTTTAGAACCTACGCTATACAAGATCATAAGCATTTACAGCAGTGGTACTCAATTACATTCTCTGGCGGGCCAGATAAGGACATTTCCAAACCTTGGGGGGCCACAGGGCGCTCAAGATGTGCGTAGTGGTGGGGGGTTGTTTAAATGGTCGTGAAAATCTGACTATCCGATCAGACTTTACATACAGTAACAAAACGTTGCAACACTGCACTTGCACCAATCAACTAATACATCTCAGAAATAACTACTTAACAAGTTACAATGTTTGATCACCATTAATAATAAAAATATTAAGCAAATACCATTTCCTGACCAGTATTCAAATGACACCTTGCAAACAAACAATTATACAAATCTCACTGTAATGCTATTAAAACAGCATGTTATTCATTTTAATTTTATTAAAACTAGAAAATGTTCTGACAATCACTGTGCTGCAAGCATTCAAGTTAACTAACGAAAGCTCGTTAGTTAACTTGAATGCTTGCAGCACAATACTATTTATCCTAAAATATGTAAAACTGTACTATTCCAGAATAGGTTGTGAAGGCTTTACTTTGCTCCACTGGATTAACTATAAAAGTATACACTTTCCACGTGTGTATTTCAGGCAGAAACAGTACATAAGTAGATATCGCTTTTTTCTTTCTTTTTTTATCCCTGCCATTGTAGTTTCTTCGCAATAAACAAAGTGGCAAATGACACATTTTCATGAAGTAACAGCATTACTGGGGTTTACTTTTTCTTTTTTAAGCTGTGCATGCAAGTGAAAACTGTCAAATGTAACTTAAATAAACGCTTCAAAAAATATATGTGGAAAAGGTGGCGTTGTACAAAACCCCCCCACAATTTTCGTTTATTACTCTCCTCATAACAGAAAATAGGATCACAACAAAACAAAACGTTGATCACTATACGTAGCATGTACCTTTGCCCAGTGTCTGGAAAGTGTGAAGCACTTTCGAGCGATGTGCATTACCTGCAGCGGTCTGTATCCCTCGATTCTGACTCGCTTGCCAAATCTGAAGCATCACTTTGTTGTTGTTGGTTTTTATGTTAATCTCACACATCACTTGCCATTTTAGACACAGACGTCGACTTTTTGGCTTCGAATGAATGTGCAGCAATGTTTGTAAGAATATTCAGATAGTTTCAGCGCACTGAAGAAAATAATATTCCTACCGCTGTTTTCATATTGCACAAAGCCTTCTTTCATTGCTCAACAAATGAGGCACTAAAACTACGTAAATTGGCGGAGATTTGTGACGCCTGCCAAAATGAGAGCTCATCAGAAATAAAGCTTGGCCAGTCAGCTGACTTGTTCTTCTATTAGGCTGCCAAAAAAAACGAGTGTTTGGGGAAGCAAACGTATTTCCTAAATGAACAAATTATTATTAGTTTCTCCAGTACTGAAGGCACAAACACTCATTATTATCACTGATTACCAGTTTTAACCGGACAGAAACACAGATCTGACCCGTGTGTGCTGAACTATAGGCTATTCAATGCCTCCCTATTTATTCAGTGAAATGAACGGTCGAAAGCAACGCTACCAGGCACTGACGTCAGACAGTTATCTTTTTTGGTTCAATTTCGGTAAAACCAGGACCCCTCCGAAAATATATACCCCGTTGCACATCTACACTCCCGGGACTATGTGTATGCCAAGTGTGGTTCCTAAATTAGCAGTACTTTTCGAGATACAGGTGTATACAAAAGCGTCTTCATTTTTCTTTTTTTTTTTTTTTTTTTTTTAAAAAGCTGTTATCTTCGCCATGCTGTATCTCAAAAAGTATTTCACCAGATGCTACCCCGTTCACAGGGTTTGTTGAGCCTGTCAATCCGACCCCACACACACACACACACACACACGCACGCACGCACGCACGCACACACACACACACACACACACACACACACACACACACACACACACACACACACACACACACACACACACACACACACACACACACACGAATGTTCATGCATATCGATGGAGATTAACAAATACATACATTTCACTTTGAGTAATAAATAACTCAGCACTTACCTTTTAGTGTTAGGAAAAACGTGGTCTTTTTTTGTGGAATCGGCTACCGGGTTTGGTGTTTTTCAAATTTGACTTTGCAATAACCAATTTAACAAAAAAATACTGGAAAAAACGGTTTTGTGGACGATGGTACAAATCACGCTGTGGAAACATCCAGCGACGGGCGTTAACCAATGAGAGAGGACTGATCACGTGTCTCAAATCATTCCGCGTGACTCTTCCAATGAAAGCGGGGCGGTGACAGCGTGTTAGTCACGTGATATCCGCGTGTTCCCTTCTCTCACATGATTTGATCTCTGTTGTCGCGGAGATTTACTCTGCTGGAGACGCGGGGGCGGGACGGGGGTGTCCTGCCGGTACCCCGTTGTCAGGCACGGGGCAGTGGGGGGCGTTCTCCTGGGGCGCTCTGGCGGTCAGCTAAGAGCAGCCCGAGTGTTGCTGTTCACTCGATTTCATCAATAAAATAGCTTTCTATTTTGGAAGATAAAAGTTGTACTCTTGGATTCTTACCGCCGCTACAATCGGGGTCCGTTTCTGTCTGCAATATTATGATACAGGTCATACTTGCAAAACTCGTATATTAATCAACGTTTTAATTTTCTTTCATGATACAAAGTGGAATGCAAAACAAATTAAATAAATAATAATAATAATAATAATAATAATAACACAGTAATATTGTTTTTATACAGTGTGGAGTAGTGGTTAGGGCTCTGGACTCTTGACTGGAAGGTCGTGGGTTCAATCCCTGGTAGGGGACACTGCTGCTGTACCCTTGAGCAAGGTACTTTACCTAGATTGCTCCAGTAAAAACCCAGCAGTATAAATACAAACTAAAAAATAGAAATATGTACATTGCGATCTTACAGTTCAGCGCCACAGTCAAACCACGCGATATCTGTTTGAAGTAAAGCCCCGCCCCTGCCGCATCATTTCGCAATTGCTATACACAGCTCCAGAATGAGTGACACATTGGATAGCCAATCTCTACGACATAAAACTATACTGTAGTATCCCTCTATCACGTGACTTTTTTTACACCCACGTCACGTGTTCCCAGCAAAGGCTGAGCGCTGATCTGCTTTCAGTGACAGCAAACAAAACACAATTCGTAGTGTAATATTTGGGTTTGGAAGTGGTGAAGAAATAACTCTTAATATCAACAACGGATGGATGCAGACAGATTACAATCTGACAGTTTGATTAAAAACAGCTCACACGAATGTCAACAACTGCGCCACCCCACACACACTTCTGGGTTTTGTCAATAAAGCTTAGGAAAACAAAATCTTTAAATAACTTTATACAAACAATTGAAGGCAAACACTCGTACACTATTCAAGCAATACTGCACAGCAAGCTTAATGCTACCAGGAGAGTTTAACCAACTTGCTAGCCTTTTAACAGTAAGTATTTTCATTTATTATTAACCACTTCAACTCCAGATGTAAAAATGAAACCCCTTCCCAGGTACCAGATTTTGAAAATAATAATAATAATAATAATAATAATAATAATAATAATAATAATAATAATAATAATAATAATGTTTTCAAATCTGTAGTTGCTATAAAATGTTAACATATGATGAATAAAACACAAATAAATGACTTAAACTGTGTTTTTCATTAACCCTTTATGCTGCTGTGTACTACATACCCATATTCAATATAGAGATAAAAACGTTTTTTTTTTTTTTTTAACAATGAAAACAAAAAAGCTGCTAATAACAATAATAATCAGTAAACAGTAATTATCAAATAAATACAACTTCAAAACGTGTGCCAGTTTTGACTTGCTCTGTGCCATTTATTGAAATGTTCAATACAACAGAACCCGGGATTGCCTTCGCAACCACTGCACATTTTTCTTTTCTTTTGTCTTTTCTTTTGTTTTAATTTTCATAGCAGACCCTGTACCTTTTTTACAGTGTCTGCTTCGCTTGTGTTGGAGGGATAGTCACAAATGCTTGTACACAGCTACTTTGCACAGGCATTGTGATGGATCTGGCTGCCGCATTGCCTGTACCCAGTGCTGTGTTTTGATAGTATTTAGTCACAGCACTGCCATTTCAAACCAAACAGCTTCCCGTTTGCAGCTGGCTTACCTGTAAAGTAACTGCATGCTCTTCTGTTCGTACAGTTTGTATTGTTCTTGGCTCCACATCCTCTTCATCATAATCACTGAGTGATAAGTCAGCATCACTGTTGCTGGTATCGAAATCCTCCGAACCAACTTCACTCCCGTTGCTCATTATAGAAAGACCACGTACGTTGCCATGTTTAGCTTTCGCTAAAAACTATATAAACTACAACTAAACAAGTAAAACTAATAGTAAAACAAAACATAATAATTTAAAACACTATATATATAAAAGCCGACTGCTTTTTTTCACACTGCGGACTCACCATGTAGCCACCCAAGAGCTACAACGTTGGTGGACAACGCAGCTCTCGGGCAGCTTACAGGCAAGCCCGCAGGCGCCCAGCCAGACTACTGGGGTCGCTGGTGCGCGGTGAGCCGAGGACACCCTGGCCAACCTAGCCCTCCCTCCCCTCGGGCGGCGCGTGGCCAATTGAGCGCCGCCCCCTGGAAGCTCCTGTCCTCCGTCGGCAAAGGAATAAGCTGGACTTGAACTCGCGACGTCCAGACTATAGAGCGCATCCTGCACTCCACGTGGAGCGCCTTTACTGGATGCGCCACTCGGGAGCCCCATTTTACATTTGTTATTAATTTTGTAAATATACATGTTAACCTAATTTTTTAAATACCTATCGAGCCTAAACAATAACAAAAATAATGTTGCAGTCGAATATCGTACGCAGTAAGACCGAGTGTTTAACTTTAAAACACGTATTTGTCACGCTTTTCAAACACGTCACTGTGTTTATAATTCTAAATGTGTTTAGGATTTAGTTTGTTTTGTAAACTCATGGACGCGTTTATGATTTGTAAAACATTTTTTAAACATTCGTACAGGTTTATAACAGGGCTGGTGTTTAAAATATAAACATTCAACTTATCCAAAAAAAAAGCACAGATTAAAAACACATAACGTTGAGCGTTATTTAGAGTTCCAAATGACTAAACGTCAACACCTGATGACGTATAAACACTGCTGTTTAGGAATAGAACGTTTCTATTATACATGTATACACACGTGCCGTTCAGATATTAAACGCGTCACACGTTCTTGGGTGTACAGTGTAACGTCAGTGTTTTCTGTGTTTACGCAAGATGGCTGACTCTATAAGTTGAAGTGATACCGATAGTGATACGTCGGTACAGATAGGAGACCCCGGTAAGTATTACTGTAACCAGAGCTATAGCTGCCAGTGTTTCTATGCGGTACAATTTTACACGTCCATAGCGCCTGAGTGCTTAACAACACAAAGATTGGATAATCTAATCAAAGCTATGGACTGAAAGTCAGGTTTTAAATAAAGTCTTAAACTAGAAGTTATTGCACCTGCTTCCCGAATATTCAGAGCAAGAGAATTCCTTAGATGCGGGGCACAGTAACTGAAAAGCCCAGGAACCATAACACACCTAAACACCTGTATATGCTACTGTCTGCTTCTGAAAGCCGTTTCAAAATACAGAGCACCGAGCCCACACCACATAATACAAAACCCAGCCTCGCAGGCTTAAAACAGAGACAAGTGCCGTGTTTATTATGAAGTATGTTTCAGCACGCTGAGAGCCGGATCCCATCAAGTCTCCTCAAACTACAGCAACTCAATGTACAGAAGTTATTAACCAAAAAAAAGGGGAGTTAACATTTAATATTTTTTTTTTTTACTAACAATAATAATAATACATTTTATTTATATAGTTATAATTTTGTGAAGCACATGAGACGCACGCATATAAAAACAAAGGTTAAATTATTATTATTATTTATTTATTTATTTATTTCTTATCACACGCCCTTACCCAGGGCGACCTTACAGTTGTATACAAAAAAATGCATATCCAGAATTACAGTACAATTAAGAGCAAAGCTACAAAATACAATGATTTCAGTCCTAATAAGAGCGATTACAAAACCCAGTAAGATTTGATATCGGGGCAGCTCCAGAGCGGAGAACAGTGTTGATCGTTATATCCGGGTTAGCTACGAGCGCATGTGAAATACAAAATACTTCAGATTAGGTTAAGTGCAATAGGGAGCAGATAAGTGCAAGTAAATGAAATACAGATCACAACAAAGTCCAAAACTAAACTACAGAATGAAACCCTACACAGCTGAGTCCCTTTCTAAAGTATGGTGGTGTAATTACAGCAAAGTGGCTCCTTACTCCGGTATTTTTGTGTGAGGTAATGCTTTCTTTTCTTCCCTTAATCACAAAGCTGCCCTGCCACCTCTTTCTGTAAGAAGAGACGTGTAGGGAGACGTCATCAGTGTGTTTCCAAAGTACTTCCGTTTTTGTTTTCGCTGCAGTATGCGTCTGTTGAAGTAGAAAGGGTATCTTTTTATAATAGCAATGCTTGCTTTATTTATAAAGCTTTCTGGAAATCTAAATAAACCATGTCATATGCTTTGCAATTATCCATTGTCGATGTTGCATCCTCAAAAAATCAAGCAGGTTAGTTAGACACGATCTCCCTTTCCTAAAACCATGCTGACTGTTTCGCAGGATATTGTTACCATATAGGTAATTTTCCATTTTGGATCTTATTATAGTTTCCATAAGTTTACATATAATAGAAGTCAGGCTTATTGGCCTGTAGTTACCTGGTTCAGTTTTGTCTCCCTTTTTGTGGATCGGTATTACGTTTGCAATTTTCCAGTCTGTCGGTACAACCCCTGTGTCAAGAGACTGTTGCATGATCTTGATTAGCGGTTTGTAAATAACTTCTTTCATTTCTTTGAGTACTATTGGGAGGATCTCATCCGGCCCAGGGGATTTGTTTATTTTAAGAGCTCCTAGTCCCTTTAACACTTCTGCCTCTGTTATGCTAAAGTTATTTAAAACTGGATAGGAACAGGTCAACATGTGGGGCATGTGGGGCATGTTGTCCGTATCCTCCTTTGTAAAAACTTGTGAAAAGTAATCATTTAATATATTCGCTATTTTTTTGTCTATGATTTTGCCATTTGTGTCTCTTAGACATTTAACCTCCTCTTTTGAAGATTCTCTTGCTTTTAATATATTGGAAAAACATTTTGGAATTGGTGTTAGCCCCCTTAGCAATGTTCATTTCTCTCTCTCTCTCTCTCTCTCTCTTGGCCTTTCTAACTTCCTTTTTGACTTATGTTTGCAGTTCCAAGTACTCTTTATGTGTACTTTGTTTTTGGTCCCTTTTAAACGCTCTGTAAAGTGCCTTTTTTCAGCTGAATATTTTTTTTTTTTAAATTGATCTATTAAACCATTTTGGCCATTTTGTTTTAGATTTAGATTTGTCTACTTTTGGGATGTAATTGTTTTGCACCTCTAGTACTACATTTTTAAAAAACAGCCATCCTTTTCTGTGGATGTTTTCTCTATTTTACTCCAATCTACTTCTGTTAGTCTCTGTTTCATACCTTCATAGTTTGCTTTTCTAAAATTGTAAACCTTAGCTTTAGTCATTACTTTTTGGGTTTTGAAAATCACTTCAAATGAAACCATGTTGTGGTCTGAGTTTGCCAATGGCTCTCTGACCTCTGTTTTAGTTATTCTGTCTTCGTTATTTGAAAAGACTAAATCAAGGCATGCTTCCCGTCTCGTCGGTGCCTTGACAAATTGCGTTAGGAAGCAGTCATTTGTCATATGACCAGAGTCAGAATAGTGCTACTTGACCAGGGTCAGAATTGAGTTCCATGACCATAGTCACCCTTACGGAAATGTCCCATAGAATCCTATAGTAGTACTATAGGACTCTCTATAGGACTAAAAGGGTTTTAAAGGAATCCTGTAGGATTCTTTAAAAAAAAGTATCCTCCTATAGTACTCAAAAGGGTCTCCCTATAGTACCTCAATAGGACTCCTCCTATAGTATGCAAAAGAATAATACTATGACTCTGTTTAGGACTGAAAATGTAAGAATGACTTTTACAGTATATACTAGGTTTATAGATTGAATAAAGCAAAATACTTAACTTTTAATAAACCGTTTAATAAACCTATTTATTTAATTACCAGATACTGAAAATAGCACATTAGTAGGAACAAAATAATGTATAATAAATTTAAGCAGAGCTGTTTTTGTTTTATTTTATTCTGTTTTAAAATATTTCTGATATAGCTGGGGTGTGTAAACTTTTTAAAACAAAATAAAAGCACATCATAGTAAATAACACAAGTGTTGCCTGCAGATAACTTCAAGTAACCCTTAATATTTAAAAAGACAAAGCAGCAGCCATAATGAATATGGACATAATTTATTGTCCTACAAAATTTTAAATAGATATAATAAATTATTATATACAAATATGCACATTTTTAAAAAATATAAATAAATCAACAGATGTACAGACTCCTTTACTTTAACCATATACGTTTTCTTTTTGACAATAACAATACTATATTATCCTGTTCATACATGTGTAACAGGGTGGAGGCTGGGCGTGAACTGGCAACCCTACGCACTCCAAGTGAGCATCTAAACCACAATGCAAAAGAGCCGAGCTCGTCTGCATACATGGTTTTAGAGCTCTTAACCTCCTCTCTTCTCATCGACAGGGGACAGAATCCGTAATGGCACTATACCACACAACACTGCACGTTACACATGTCAAAACAGAAAGAGTTGTACCACGTCCTTATCGCTAGGCTGTGAATTTGTGATTTGTGAAAAGGGCAGGACAATTGCAGTCACTTGTGTTCTTTTTTTAATTTTCCTGCAAGCTGCCTTCCTTCTTTACTTGCACAGTATTTAATTTCCAAGTGGTGCTCTAGCTGTGAGAAACAGCTGTCTGTGATATGTAAAACATCAGGAAGACACAGGCATTAACTGTGTATTGCTCACGCTGACAAACATGTCTGCATGTCCATGTTATAAGGCTTGATAATGCTTCATGTTCATCTAAAATTTCTGTTGCGCTTCCTGATTCTAATAGGTCCTGTAATGCTGCCAACAGAGTTGAAAGGTCATAGCAAGCATCATATGAACTTTTGGAATCAGAAAATAAAAAAATGGACAGTCACTTAGCAGTCTAGAGCAGTAATTTAGCTCAAAGCTACTTAGAGAAAACTATAGGAGAAAAATGATAAAACTTAATATTGCAGCAAAGAACTCCGAATGATTGCCAACCTCATAACAAGATTAGGAATAAGTAAAACAAAAAACAACATTAAAATGGAATTTGAATCTATTTACTCTTTAATAATTTAGTAATAATAATTTCGTATGAAATTGTTTTGTACATTCTGATGAAAACATGGTTAACATTGATTAATTTGTGAAGAATTGTTGAAACGCTCATTTTAAAGTATGAAACACCTAATCCCTTTCAACTTCATTTGGCATGAAATTCACAGAACTCTTCTCATCAATTGACATCCTAACACATTTCCTTTCCAAATGGTCCAAAAACACAGCCTCTGTTTTATCATTCTTGTGAATTTCAATGAGAAAGTTTGAGGATATGCTAAACTCTCTACTGTATATAAAATCTGCAATTTTTTTCCAGTTTCTTCACAGTCAATATAGCTATCTCTCTCCCATGAACAGAGCATGGCCCATCTCTGCACTTTACTAGCAGAAGAGAGGTTAGTTCAACAACATGACTATTTTGCAATTCAGCTGTAAAGTTAGACCTTTTCATTACATGGTTATAGTTTTTAGTGCGATACAAAACATGATTGTAAATAAACCTGTCATACACAAGTACTTCTTTTTTAACTTGATGACCAAGTAGAAATTCTTGTTGATCCAATAAGTTTTTTTAAGAAAATATGTACAGGTTCACTGGCACTTTGTATGCTTGTAGCTTTTTTACCTTTTTTATCACAGTATACATTTCACACACTTGTTTTGATACGCTCTGTGTACCCTAGAAAAGGCTTTTTAATACCCTGTTGTACCCTTCATAAGGGAAAGCAGAGGTTGCCCAAAGAGCTCCCCAGTCACTAACACCTCTAGGTAAATGCAGAAGTAGATGGACATTAAAGGTCAAGTGACTTTTACCACACAGAGTCTCAGTTTGGTTTACAAACTCCTTAAGAACCACACTTACTTTTCTAAGAGTTTCTCTAGTAATTGAGTCTGTCAAAAGATTATTCACTGAATAGACCAAGTAAAACCAATGTTGAATGTATCTCAAAGGTAAAATCCCCCTTACTACACCAAGAAGAACACAGTGCATGTATTCAGATACAAAAGACCGTGACATATTCAAAACAGGTAAAAACAACAACGGGGAAGAGCCTTTAACACCATTCACTGGGTTTCCACTTTCAGAAGCAGCAATTGCATCTGCTTTGTGCTGTTCATGAGTTCTTATAGGTGGATCTTTTTCTTTAATGGGGTGTACTCTAGTGAATTCTCTTCCCTTGTGAACATGCTGACCAGGATGCAGACAAAAGTCACAACCATACTTGCCATTAAACAGGGTTGTGTTACGAAGGGCTGGTCTAGCCACCGAATCTGCTGAACAAATTAAAGTATGTATTTTAACAACCTTCTGACCTTCTCCTGGAATTATTACTGTTACACCTGTTTCGTGCAAATCAGTTAACTCTTTAACAAAAACACTCAAGTAGCTATCCATCCTGGGCTTTCCTGGGCCAAACCACAGACATGACAACAGAACATTGTTGATTCTTAACTTGTATGGGAGTTCATTCACCATTACCTGAATAGGCCAGAAACTGCTTCTGGATGATTTAAATACTTAAACACCATCACTGTTCCACTGAAGAGAAATGCCATTCTGACCAAACTGTGTGGAATTCCTTACTTTTTGGTACAGTTTCCCAGATGTGACATCACCTATCTCTCTGCTTCTAGTGTGGACATTTTTCTGGATGGAATCTAAAACGGCTTCTTTTTCAAGCAGTTCCTGCTTTTTCAATGGGAGCTGGATGAAAAAGTGACCAGCCTTTTTGTTTAATTCTTTATTAAACCCCTCACCACATTCTGGACAGGAATCTACATTATCATTCTCAGGGCAGATGTATGATTGGCATATTTTACAAAAAAAATGCAGCACCATAGATGACAAGTCTGCACAATTGAACTTTTTGTACAGATAGTATTTGGTTGTTTTAGGAAAGTCTTTAACATGACATGACATAAGTTCAAGAAGATTATCCAAAGCAGAATCTGTCAGTCGATGTTTCAATGCAAAGGTCACTTTCATTTTTACTGAGCGGTGCTCCTGGATATAGTGGGTGATTGTCAAACTCATCCTACAGAAGAGAGGAAATACAGTTAGGAAGAGTAGAACCTACAGGAAATCTTAAATGGTATTATCATTGATCAGAAACGTTATCTGGAATGCATAACTTTAAACAAACACAACAGGATATATCACAATTCATAAAATTCGTAAAAATGGTTTAATTCTGGATTTGCAAAAGTGTAAGATACTGTAGCGGTGGTGCGAATGGATGGACTGTGGGGGTGTATTTAGACAGGGGAATTTGAAAACAATTTTTGTCCAGTGTGTACTGTGTTAAGTGTTGTGGGCGCCAGGGTTGTATTGTATTTTGTGTGTGTCTCTCTCTCCCCGCTGTTATCTTGCCTGCTGTTTCTGTGCAGTCTGCAAGTGTTGACGTGAGTGCGCTGTTTGTGTTCTGTTCTTTTCTTTGTTCTGAGTCGGGTTCGCTTTTCTCAATAGCTACTTTACCAAACCAATGTAGTAAGACCATCGTTTAGGTAAGTGTTTCCCAAACATCATTGAAACTACTAGCTCTTGAACTTCTACTTGAGTTCACGAGCGGTCTGAGGGAATCGTGAAATGTTTGGGTAATGCATTGTGACACCATAGAAACCAAAAACATAATAGTTCACCAAACGAAAAATATATCTGCACACTTGATTTTGCTAAATAATTCATGTGTTTCAAACCTGCCTACGCTCTTAAGAAACCACCATATGATGCACTTCAAGACCGCTAGTTAAGTTGCAGCTTCACGTGGGGTTTTGGGATCGATCGAACAGAAATCGATCGAACGCCGCTGCAGTAAACCGTAATAATTAATAATCTTCAAACTCCAAGTACGACTGTTATAGGGAATTGGAGACGTATCCCTATTTAGTGTGGTTCAAGTTAAGAGCTATTCCATTTTAACCTCACTGCCTGGTCTGATCTTTTATTTTCCACCGTCACCGCCGCAGAACATTGCCCATAGCATGCTCAACGCTACAATATTATACTTGAACACTACAAGCAATGCCATCTTAGGTCTTGCATGTTCATTTTAAAATAATGTACCCAAGGCATCGGTGGTCTCTGTATGTGTGTTATTGTGCTTATGAACTATTTTAAATTGCTTACATAAAGTACTCGCATTCATTTATGCAAAATAATTTAACAATGTAATGTGTCAAGGGATAGACAGAGCTGTAAGCCTAGGCTGTTAGCAAATTGGTTGTGAAATTGGTCAAAGCAAACTATATACACTCGTTAGTTCTAAATAAATGTAAATTAAGTAAATGTAATGCAGTTGTGCATATAATTGTCATTACATGTTATGGGATTGGATGTTAAGCATACAGTATACACGGTAAGATTATATAACATTTAAAAGATTATATACAGACGTGCTCAAATTTGTTGGTACCCTTACAGCTCATTGAAATAATGCTTCATTCCTCCTGAAAAGTGATGAAATTAAAAGCTATTTTATCATGTATACTTGCATGCCTTTGGTATGTCATAGAATAAAGCAAAGAAGCTGTGAAAAGAGATGAATTATTGCTTATTCTACAAAGATATTCTAAAATGGCCTGGACACATTTGTTGGTACCCCTTAGAAAAGATAATAAATAATTGGATTATAGAGATATTTCAAACTAATTAGTTTCCTTAATTAGTATCACACATGTCTCCAATCTTGTAATCAGTCATTCAGCCTATTTAAAAGTAGTCACTGTGCTGTTTGGTACCATTGTGTGCACCACACTGAACATGGACCAGAGAAAGCAAAGGAGAGAGTTGTCTGAGGAGATCAGAAAGAAAATAATAGACGAGCATGGTAAAGGTAAAGGCTACAAGACCATCTCCAAGCAGCTTGATGTTCCTGTGACAACAGTTGCAAATATTATTAAGAAGTTTAAGGTCCATGGAACTGTAGCCAACCTCCCTGGGCGCAGCCGCAAGAGGAAAATCGACCCCAGAGTGAACAGAAGGATAGTGCGAATGGTAGAAAAAGAACCAAGGATAACTGCCAAAGAGATACAAGCTGAACTCCAAGGTGAAGGTACGTCAGTTTCTGATCGCACCATCCGTCGCTTTTTGAGCGAAAGTGGGCTCCATGGAAGAAGACCCAGGAGGACTCCACTTTTGAAAGAAAAACATAAAAAAGCCAGACTGGAATTTGCTAAAATGCATATTGACAAGCCACAATCCTTCTGGGAGAATGTCCTTTGGACAGATGAGTCAAAACTGGAGCTTTTTGGCAAGTCACATCAGCTCTGTGTTCACAGACGAAAAAATGAAGCTTTCAAAGAAAAGAACACCATACCTACAGTGAAACATGGAGGAGGCTCGGTTATGTTTTGGGGCTGCTTTGCTGCGCCTGGCACAGGTTGCCTTGAATCTGTGCAGGGCACAATGAAATCTCAAGACTATCAAGGCATTCTGGAGCGAAACGTACTGCCCAGTGTCAGAAAGCTCTGTCTCAGTCGCAGGTCATGGGTCCTCCAACAGGATAATGACCCAAAACACACAGCTAAAAGCACCCAAGAATGGATAAGAACAAAACATTGGACTATTCTGAAGTGGCCATCTATGAGTCCTGATCTGAATCCTATCGAACATCTATGGAAAGAGCTGAAACTTGCAGTCTGGAGAAGGCACCCATCAAACCTGAGACAGCTGGAGCAGTTTGCTCAGGAAGAGTGGGCCAAACTACCTGTTAACAGGTGCAGAAGTCTCATTGAGAGCTACAGAAAACGTTTGACTGCAGTGATTTCCTCTAAAGGTTGTGCAACAAAATACTAGGTTAGCGGTCCCATCATTTTTGTCCATGCCATTTTCATTTGTTTTCTTATTTACAATATTATGTTGAATAAAAAATCAAAAGCAAAGTCTGATTTCTATTAAATATGGAATAAACAATGGCGGATGCCAATTACTTTTGTCAGTTTCAAGTTATTTCAGAGAAAATTGTGCATTCTTCGTTTTTTGTGGAGGGGTACCAAATTTGAGCACGTCTGTAGGTATTTTTCTTAATATAATTTTACTTACATTTTGACAGTCCACTTCAAATTCACACTGGGTGGAGAGGCAGGAAGCCCTATTAAACTCCGTTTCATCTTCACCTGAATTGGAAACCTCTTCATCGGACAGCTGTAAAACAGTAATAATTTAGTGTATAATAAAGTAGATTTTACATTTATTTAAATTCAGAATTCTCATTTTTGCAATCTATTTTTTGGGTGGTTCAAACTACAGTCAGACGTATACCCTTCCCTCATATCAACACAGTTGTAACGTTGTTTATTTTGGTTAGAGGTCTACAATGTAGCAGCCTACTTCAAGTTCAAAGTAGTATAATTGCTTATAGCCACATTGATCTCAGGGGAATCCTCATGCAACTGGTGTTCGAGGCCGCAGGGCGAGTTATATTAAAACATATTTCTACCACGAAAACCATTTGAAATGTACAGTTTTTATCTATAAAACCGGATCATTAAGACATGCTTTAATTTACTCCTTAGAATTAATACTCTCGTAGGGTTAAATGGCATTCCCTTGTGAATTTGTATTGGAGCTATGAAATAGCTGAGCGAGATCCAGGGAAACTGAATTACACTCTTCTGTAAAGCCGATTCACCCATACATAAATAAAGTAAACATCTGAAGCACATTTTTTTTTTAAGTGTCCTATAATATAACTCAATGTATGGGATATCGAATTGCCTTTACACTTCCTTTCAAATAACGAATATAAGAGTAGAATTATCCCTCGGTAACATTATATCCAAAACCTATATTTTTCGGCAGGACAGTTCTCCTCGTGGTTTTCAAGAAGTCCTGTTTCATCACCGAGGAAGAAAACTTGATCAGGTGTTAGGACAGTGTTAAGGGAAGTCTCAGTTGGTTCCTCCTCATTTTCCGTTGAGCAGCCAGGCTGGCTATAAGTACATTCATTTATTTCTATCCCTCTCCTTACTTTTGTCATACGAGGCATATCTTCTTCTGCTTCATGATGTAAGAAACGTTTATGACACCCTCTCCATTTCAATAAAAGTCACCTTATCGGAGAGTAAACTGTCAACAAAAGAGAGAAGTGCTGCTGACTGCCTGCATGGCGCGCGCCCTACTTTTCAAATGTACCTGCACGAGACCAGCAAAGTGACCGTTTGTGTTTGACAGGTGGCTCCCACAGTATTACATACCACTTCATGGAGCAGTAAAGAGATGGAGAAAATGTCATTTGCATTGTTTGATTTTTTTTGAAGAGAATGCGATAGAAATTGGCAAGAAAGAGTGGATTGTAGAATTTGATGAACGTAGTTACAAAAATAATGTAATTGAAACCAAAAATGTTTATGAGATGGTGGACTTAAACCTAGTGGAAAAGGGGACCTTCAAAAGAAAAATCCAAAATGGTTAACCTGTCCATCTTATGTACTGGCAATAGGTAAGACAAAGTGTAATGCTCTATATCAATTTGTCAATCAACTAAAAAGATTAAATAACGCTGAGGAAACTGAAGGTATGGGATGGACACCCTTGCTTACAGTAAACAGTATATATATATATATATATATATATATATATATATATATATATATATGTGTATATATATATATATATATATATATATGTGTATATATATATATATATATATATATATATATATATATATATATATATATATATATATATACAGTGCCTTGCATAAGTATTCACCCCCCTTGGACTTTTCCACATTTTGTAATATTACAACCTGGAATTAAAATGGATTTAATTAGGATTTTTTGTGACTGATCTACACAAAATAGTCCATAATGTCAAAGTGGGGAAAAAAAATCTACATATTTTTCAAAATTATTTACAAATAAAAAACTGTCAAGTCTTGATTGCATAAGTATTCACCCCCTTTGCTGTGACACCCCTAAATAAGCTCTGGTGCAACCAATTGCCTTCAGAAGTCACATAATTAGTTGAATGGAGTCCACCTGTGTGCAATTAAAGTGTCACATGACCTCAGATTAAATACACCTGTTTCTGGAAGGCCACAGTTTGTTAAAGAGCATATCAAAACAAACAGCATCATGAAGACCAAGGAGCTATCTAAACAATTCTGGGATAAAGTTCTGGAGAAGCACCAATCAGGGTTGGGTTATAAAAAAATATCCCAAACTTTGAACATCCCCCGGAGCACCGTTAAATCCATTATTAAGAAATGGAAAGAATATGGCACAACCGCGACTCTGCTTAGAGAAGGCCGTCCACCAAAATTCAGTGACCAGGTAAGGAGGGCATAAGTCAGAGAAGCAACCAAGAGGTCAATGGTAACTCTGAAGGAGCTGGAGAGATCCACAGCTGAGATGGGAGAAACCGTCCATGGGACAACTATAACCCGGGCGCTCCACAAAGCTGGGCTTTATGGAAGAGTGGCGAGAAGAAAGCCATTTCTGAAAAAAACCCATATCAAATCCCGTTTGGATTTTGCCAAAAGGCATGTGGGAGACACAGCAAACATGTGGAAAAGGGTTCTCTGGTCTAATGAGACCAAAATTGAACTTTTTGGCCTTAGCGCAAAACGCTATGTGTGGCGCAAAGCCAACACTGCTCATCACCCTGAGAACACCATCCCCACGGTGAAGCATGGTGGTGGCAGCATCATGTTATGGGGATGCTTTTCATCGGCAGGGACTGGGAAACTGGTCAGGACTGAGGGCAAGATGGATGGAGCCAAATACAGGGAAATTCTAGAGGAAAACCTGTTTCAGTCTGCAAGAGGACCAGTGACTGGGAAGGTTCACCTTCCAGCAGGACAATGACCCTAAACACACAGCCAAAGCTACACTGGAGTGGTTTAAAAACAAGAACCTGAATGTCTTAGAATGGCCCAGTCAAAGCCCAGACATCAATCCGATTGAGAATCTGTGGCAAGACTTGAAAATTGCTGTTCACCAACGGTCCCCATCCAACTTGACAGAGCTTGAGCAATTTTGCCAAGAAGAATGGGCAAAATTTGCAGGATTCAGATGTGCAAAGCTGGTAGAGACTTACCCAAAGCCAAAGGTGCTTCTACCAAGTATTGACTCAGGGGGGTGAATACTTATGCAACCAACAAATGTCTTTTTTTTTGTTTAATTAAACAAAACAAAAAATGTGTCACAATAAAAAATATTTTGCACCTTCAAAGTGTTAAGTATGTTGTGTAAATCAAATGGTAAAAATCCCAATTAAATACATTTTAATTCCAGGTTGTAACACTACAAAATGTGGAAAAGTCCAAGGGGGGTGAATACTTATGCAAGGCACTGTATATATATTGTGACATTTACTTTTTTTGTTTTAATGAACTAGCCTACATACTAAACAGTGAACATACAATCAATACTGCTGTATAATCATAACTCTTACTCTAAGTTACTGAGGTAAAATTATACCTAATTCTCTCAGAACACTACCTTCACTTTAAAAGCTGTTATTACTACTTTGTATGGTATTTTCGTATTACTATTGATATCTATAGTAACATACAAATCAAGGCTATTTTCACCTTAGTACGAGAACATTATGGGGTACCATGTTTCCGTTACAAGGTGTATAAAGACCCACTGTTGAATTTTAACCAGTGTAGGCACAGTATAAATATGATTAAATATGAACTATTTTTTAGGGGACTGGCAGACTGTTTCACAAAAAGCAAAGTGTATACTTAATTATGAAAAGGAGGAAACCCCTTCCAAGTGTAAGCGGGATAAATGCCGGGACCAAAACAACTATCATGACAATGATAGAAATACTTTAATGTGGCCTAATATTTATTTTTAAGAATGTGAAGTGCAGACTAATCTAATCATAACTATATAATATAACGCATTTAGTCATAAATACTACAAATAATAAAATAAAATATAAAAATAATAAACAGCAAAAGACAGCTAACATTTCAACATATACTTTAGAACTCCCAGATATACTGGAACGAGTGGAATTACTGAAAATGGATTTGTCCACCACCAACTATGCCAACACCAATATACAACAATGGGGGAAAAGAGAGATGAGGTAGGAAAATTGTGTTATTTAGGTTACTACCCGATGACCGTCTGCAGGCTTAGTAATGCCCTGAACCAAAGGCGAGGGAGCATAATACTAAGGTATAACCCGAACAAGAGGGTGTTACTATATGGAGAGGTTTGTCTCCAAAAATACTGAAGTACACAGTATCCATGGCGTAAAAGTGATAAAAAGGAGGTATTTTCATGCAGTTTGATATATGTATATATTATATAACTATTTCACTTACCCACACATTTGTTTATGATTTTAGAAGGTACAACGGACTGAAAAAGCGTCAGTATCAAAAAGGAAGCTACAGATGTGTTGTCACAAAGACACAATGAAGCTAACTGCAGACCTATTACGGGTATTTCACACTGCTGAAGAACTTGCCAATAAATCCCTGACTGGATTCAAATCCAATGCACATAAGGATTCACAAGCAAAACAACCCCTTAATCCAGATATTGTGGATGCGATTATTGGTTAGAACAATCACATTTTAATTCTGTAAAAGCTTGTATAAGCAAGCAATAACGCATGAAAAGGCATGCAGTTTTACTGAGGTTGCCAGGCTGTGGTAGGTGTCTATTTTATACTTAAACTTATGGTCAGGTATGAAGGCTTTAGAAGCTCTATTTGGAATTATTGTCCCTATTTACTAATCTTTAAGGAGTGTTCTGATGTTCGAATGTTTTGTTAAGGACTATTACTTTAAATCCTTTTTGACTTAATAATGTTTAAAGTAATAAAAGCCATTGAGACTACTTTGTTTTAGGTCTTATTCAGATTTTTAAAGCATTATTTAAACTCCAAACATGTGTATTGATACTGAAGCATTCCTTAAAACACTTTAGTAAATAGAGCCCATTATTTGAATATTATTACTACATAAATGTAGTTTGAAATATAGGACCCTATTCTTAAAACTTTTGGGCCATGTAGCCTAGTTAGTATACTTACCAAAGGTCGGTTCTCCCTTGCACCATCTGATGGTTGGAATCAGGCACCTTTGGCAGCAATTACAGCCATGAGTCTATTTGGATAAGACTCTACCAGCTTTGCACATCTGGACACTGCAATTTTTGCCCATTCTTCTTTGCAAAATTGCTCAAGCTCCGTCAAGTTGGATGGGGACCTTTGGTGAACAGCAATTTTCTACTCTTTCCACATATTCTCAATTAGATTGAGGTCCGGGCTTTGACTGGGCCACTCCAGGACATTGACCTTTTTGTTTTTAAGCCACTCCAGTGTGGCTTTGGCTGTATGTTTGGGGTCATTGTCCTGCTGGAAGATGAATCTTCTCCCAAGTCCCAGGTCTCTTGCAGACTTCAGCAGGTTTTCCTTCAGGATGTCTCTGTACTTTGCCGCATCCATTTTGCCCTCTATCTTCACAAGCTTTCCAGGCCCTGACACAGAGAAGCATCCCCATAGCATGATGCTGCCACCACCATGCTTCACGGTAGCGATGGTGTTCTCAGGATGATGTGCGGTGTTAGGCTTACGCCAAACATAGCGCTTAGCGTTGAGGCCAAAAAGCTCTATTCTGGTCTCATCAGACCATAGAATCTTCTTCCACTTGGTCTCAGAGTCTCCCACATGCCTTCTGGGAAACTCTAGCCGAGATATGATGCAAGTTTTTTTCTTTTTGCCACTCTCCCATAAAGGCCAGTTTTGTGAAGCACCCGGGCTATTGTTGGCGTATGCACAGTGTCTCCCAGCTCAGCCGTGGAACACTGTAACTCCTTTAGAGTTGCCATAGGCCTCTTGGTGGCCTCCCTGACTAGTGCCCTATACGCCCGGATACTACGTTTTTGAGGACGGCCTGTTCTAGACAGATTCACAGTTGTGCCATATTCTCTCCATTTCTTAATAATGGACTTTACTGTGCTCTGAGAGGATATTCAATGCCTTGGAAATGTTCTTATATCCTACCCCTGATTGGTGCTTTTGAAGAACCTTATTCCGGATTTGCTTTGAATGTTCCTTCATCTTCATGATGTAGTTTTTGTTAGGAAATGTACTAACCAACTGTGGGACCTCCCAGAGACAGGTGTATTTAACCTGAAATCATGTGAAACACCTTAATTGCACACAGGTGGACTCCATTCAACTAATTATGTGACTTCTACAGACAATTGGATGCACCAGAGCTTCATTAGGTGTGTCATAGCAAAGGGGGTGAATACATATGCAATCAATTATTTTCTGTTTTAGATTTGTAATTAATTTAGAACAATTTGTAGATTTTATTTTTCACTTTGACATTATGGACTTTTCTTGTGTTGATCAGTGGCAAACATAGCGCTTAGAGTTGAGGCCAAAAAGCTCTATTTTGGTCTCATCAGACCATAGAATCTTCTTCCACTTGGTCTCAGAGTCTCCCACATGCCTTCTGGGAAACTCTAGCCGAGATTTGATGCGAGTTTTTTTCAACAATGGCTTTCTTTTTGCCACTCTCCCATAAAGGCCAGTTTTGTGAAGCACCCGGGCTATTGTTGCCATATGCACAGTGTCTCCCAGCTCAGCCGTGGAACACTGTAACTCCTTTAGAGTTGCCATAGGCCTCTTGGTGGCCTCCCTGACTAGTGCCCTATACGCCCGGATACTCCGTTTTTGAGGACGGCCTGTTCTAGACAGATTCACAGTTGTGCCATATTCTCTCCATTTCTTAATAATGGACTTTACTGTGCTCTGAGAGGATATTCAATGCCTTGGAAATGTTCTTATATCCTACCCCTGATTGGTGCTTTTGAAGAACCTTATTCCGGATTTGCTTTGAATGTTCCTTCATCTTCATGATGTAGTTTTTGTTAGGAAATGTACTAACCAACTGTGGGACCTCCCAGAGACAGGTGTATTTAACCTGAAATCATATGAAACACCTTAATTGCACACAGGTGGACTCCATTCAACTAATTATGTGACTTCTAAAGACAATTGGTTGCACCAGAGCTTATTTAGGTGTGTCATAGCAAAGGGGGTGAATACTTATGCAATCAATTATTTTCTGTTTTAGATTTGTAATTAATTTAGAACAATTTGTAGATTTTATTTTTCACTTTGACATTATGGACTTTTCTTGTGTTGATCAGTGGCAAACATAGCGCTTAGCGTTGAGGCCAAAAAGCTCTATTTTGGTCTCATCAGACCATAGAATCTTCTTCCACTTGGTCTCAGAGTCTCCCACATGCCTTCTGGGAAACTCTAGCCGAGATTTGATGCGAGTTCTTTTCAACAATGGCTTTCTTTTTGCCACTCTCCCATAAAGGCCAGTTTTGTGAAGCACCCGGGCTATTGTTGCCATATGCACAGTGTCTCCCAGCTCAGCCGTGGAACACTGTAACTCCTTTAGAGTTGCCATAGGCCTCTTGGTGGCCTCCCTGACTAATGCCCTATACGCCCGGATACTCCGTTTTTGAGGACGGCCTGTTCCAGACAGATTCACAGTTGTGCCATATTCTCTCCATTTCTTAATAATGGACTTTACTGTGCTCTGAGAGGATATTCAATGCCTTGGGAATGTTCTTATATCCTACCCCTGATTGGTGCTTTTGAAGAACCTTATTCCGGATTTGCTTTGAATGTTCCTTCATCTTCATGATGTAGTTTTTGTTAGGAAATGTACTAACCAACTGTGGGACCTCCCAGAGACAGGTGTATTTAACCTGAAATCATGTGAAACACCTTAATTGCACACAGGTGGACTCCATTCAACTAATTATGTGACTTCTAAAGACAATTGGTTGCACCAGAGCTAATTTAGGTGTGTCATAGCAAAGGGGGTGAATACTTATGCAATCAATTATTTTCTGTTTTAGATTTGTAATTAATTTAGAACAATTTGTAGATTTTATTTTTCACTTTGACATTATGGACTTTTCTTGTGTTGATCAGTGGCAAACATAGCGCTTAGCGTTGAGGCCAAAAAGCTCTATTTTGGTCTCATCAGACCATAGAATCTTCTTCCACTTGGTCTCAGAGTCTCCCACATGCCTTCTGGGAATCTCTAGCCGAGATTTGATGCGAGTTTTTTTTCAACAATGGCTTTCTTTTTGCCACTCTCCCATAAAGGCCAGTTTTGTGAAGCACCCGGGCTATAGTTGCCATATGCACAGTGTCTCCCAGCTCAGCCGTGGAACACTGTAACTCCTTTAGAGTTGCCATAGGCCTCTTGGTGGCCTCCCTGACTAATGCCCTATACGCCCGGATACTCCGTTTTTGAGGACGGCCTGTTCCAGACAGATTCACAGTTGTGCCATATTCTCTCCATTTCTTAATAATGGACTTTACTGTGCTCTGAGAGGATATTCAATGCCTTGGGAATGTTCTTATATCCTACCCCTGATTGGTGCTTTTGAAGAACCTTATTCCGGATTTGCTTTGAATGTTCCTTCATCTTCATGATGTAGTTTTTGTTAGGAAATGTACTAACCAACTGTGGGACCTCCCAGAGACAGGTGTATTTAACCTGAAATCATGTGAAACACCTTAATTGCACACAGGTGGACTCCATTCAACTAATTATGTGACTTCTAAAGACAATTGGTTGCACCAGAGCTTATTTAGGTGTGTCATAGCAAAGGGGGTGAATACTTATGCAATCAATTATTTTCTGTTTTATATTTGTAATTAATTTAGGACAATTTGTAGATTTTATTTTTCACTTTGACATTATGGACTTTTCTTGTGTTGATCAGTGGCAAACATAGCGCTTAGCGTTGAGGCCAAAAAGCTCTATTTTGGTCTCATCAGACCATAGAATCTTCTTCCACTTGGTCTCAGAGTCTCCCACATGCCTTCTGGGAATCTCTAGCCGAGATTTGATGCGAGTTTTTTTTCAACAATGGCTTTCTTTTTGCCACTCTCCCATAAAGGCCAGTTTTGTGAAGCACCCGGGCTATAGTTGCCATATGCACAGTGTCTCCCAGCTCAGCCGTGGAACACTGTAACTCCTTTAGAGTTGCCATAGGCCTCTTGGTGGCCTCCCTGACTAATGCCCTATACGCCCGGATACTCCGTTTTTGAGGACGGCCTGTTCCAGACAGATTCACAGTTGTGCCATATTCTCTCCATTTCTTAATAATGGACTTTACTGTGCTCTGAGAGGATATTCAATGCCTTGGGAATGTTCTTATATCCTACCCCTGATTGGTGCTTTTGAAGAACCTTATTCCGGATTTGCTTTGAATGTTCCTTCATCTTCATGATGTAGTTTTTGTTAGGAAATGTACTAACCAACTGTGGGACCTCCCAGAGACAGGTGTATTTAACCTGAAATCATGTGAAACACCTTAATTGCACACAGGTGGACTCCATTCAACTAATTATGTGACTTCTAAAGACAATTGGTTGCACCAGAGCTTATTTAGGTGTGTCATAGCAAAGGGGGTGAATACTTATGCAATCAATTATTTTCTGTTTTATATTTGTAATTAATTTAGGACAATTTGTAGATTTTATTTTTCACTTTGACATTATGGACTTTTCTTGTGTTGATCAGTGGCAAACATAGCGCTTAGCGTTGAGGACAAAAAGCTCTATTTTGGTCTCATCAGACCATAGAATCTTCTTCCACTTGGTCTCAGAGTCTCCCACATGCCTTCTGGGAAACTCTAGTCGAGATTTGATGCGAGTTTTTTTCGACAATGGCTTTCTTTTTGCCACTCTCCCATAAAGGCCAGTTTTGTGAAGCACCCGGGCTATTGTTGCCATATGCACAGTGTCTCCCAGCTCAGCCGTGGAACACTGTAACTCCTTTAGAGTTGCCATAGGCCTCTTGGTGGCCTCCCTGACTAGTGCCCTATACGCCCGGATACTCCGTTTTTGAGGACGGCCTGTTCTAGACAGATTCACAGTTGTGCCATATTCTCTCCATTTCTTAATAATGGACTTTACTGTGCTCTGAGAGGATATTCAATGCCTTGGAAATGTTCTTATATCCTACCCCTGATTGGTGCTTTTGAAGAACCTTATTCCGGATTTGCTTAGAATGTTCCTTCATCTTCATGATGTAGTCTTTGTTAGGAAATGTACTAACCAACTGTGGGACCTCCCAGAGACAGGTGTATTTAACCTGAAATCATGTGAAACACCTTAATTGCACACAGGTGGACTCCATTCAACTAATTATGTGACTTCTAAAGACAATTGGTTGCACCAGAGCTTCTTTAGGTTTGTCATAGCAAAGGGGGTGAATACTTATGCAATCAATTATTTTCTGTTTTAGATTTGTAATTAATTTAGAACAATTTGTAGATTTTATTTTTCACTTTGACATTATGGACTTTTCTTGTGTTGATCAGTGGCAAACATAGCGCTTAGCGTTGAGGCCAAAAAGTTTTATTTTGGTCTCATCAGACCATAGAATCTTCTTCCACTTGGTCTCAGAGTCTCCCACATGCCTTCTGGGAAACTCTAGCCGAGATTTGATGCGAGTTTTTTTCAACAATGGCTTTCTTTTTTGCCACTCTCCCATAAAGGCCAGTTTTGTGAAGCACCCGGGCTATTGTTGCCATATGCACAGTGTCTCCCAGCTCAGCCGTGGAACACTGTAACTCCTTTAGAGTTGCCATAGGCCTCTTGGTGGCCTCCCTGACTAGTGCCCTATACGCCCGGATACTCCGTTTTTGAGGACGGCCTGTTCTAGACAGATTCACAGTTGTGCCATATTCTCTCCATTTCTTAATAATGGACTTTACTGTGCTCTGAGAGGATATTCAATGCCTTGGAAATGTTCTTATATCCTACCCCTGATTGGTGCTTTTGAAGAACCTTATTCCGGATTTGCTTTGAATGTTCCATCATCTTCATGATGTAGTTTTTGTTAGGAAATGTACTAACCAACTGTGGGACCTCCCAGAGACAGGTGAATTTAACCTGAAATCATATGAAACACCTTAATTGCACACAGGTGGACTCCATTCAACTAATTATGTGACTTCTAAAGACAATTGGTTGCACCAGAGCTTATTTAGGTGTGTCATAGCAAAGGGGGTGAATACTTATGCAATCAATTATTTTCTGTTTTATATTTGTAATTAATTTAGAACAATTTGTAGATTTTATTTTTCACTTTGACATTATGGACTTTTCTTGTGTTGATCAGTGGCAAACATAGCGCTTAGCGTTGAGGCCAAAAAGCTCTATTTTGGTCTCATCAGACCATAGAATCTTCTTCCACTTGGTCTCAGAGTCTCCCACATGCCTTCTGGGAAACTCTAGCCGAGATTTGATGCAAGTTTTTTTCAACAATGGCTTTCTTTTTTGCCACTCTCCCATAAAGGCCAGTTTTGTGAAGAACCCGGGCTATTGTTGCCATATGCACAGTGTCTCCCAGCTCAGCCGTGGAACACTGTAACTCCTTTAGAGTTGCCATAGGCCTCTTGGTGGCCTCCCTGACTAGTGCCCTATATGCCCGGATACTCCGTTTTTGAGGACGGCCTGTTCTAGACAGATTCACAGTTGTGCCATATTCTCTCCATTTCTTAATAATGGACTTTACTGTGCTCTGAGAGGATATTCAATGCCTTGGAAATGTTCTTATATCCTACCCCTGATTGGTGCTTTTGAAGAACCTTATTCCGGATTTGCTTTGAATGTTCCATCATCTTCATGATGTAGTTTTTGTTAGGAAATGTACTAACCAACTGTGGGACCTCCCAGAGACAGGTGTATTTAACCTGAAATCATATGAAACACCTTAATTGCACACAGGTGGACTCCATTCAACTAATTATGTGACTTCTAAAGACAATTGGTTGCACCAGAGCTTATTTAGGTGTGTCATAGCAAAGGGGGTGAATACTTATGCAATCAATTATTTTCTGTTTTATATTTGTAATTAATTTAGAACAATTTGTAGATTTTATTTTTCACTTTGACATTATGGACTTTTCTTGTGTTGATCAGTGGCAAACATAGCGCTTAGCATTGAGGCCAAAAAGCTCTATTTTGGTCTCATCAGACCATAGAATCTTCTTCCACTTGGTCTCAGAGTCTCCCACATGCCTTCTGGGAATCTCTAGCTGAGATTTGATGCGAGTTTTTTTCAACAATGGCTTTCTTTTTGCCACTCTCCCATAAAGGCCAGTTTTGTGAAGCACCCGGGCTATTGTTGCCATATGCACAGTGTCTCCCAGCTCAGCCGTGGAACACTGTAACTCCTTTAGAGTTGCCATAGGCCTCTTGGTGGCCTCCCTGACTAGTGCCCTATACGCCCGGATACTCCGTTTTTGAGGACGGCCTGTTCTAGACAAATTCACAGTTGTGCCATATTCTCTCCATTTCTTAATAATGGACTTTACTGTGCTCTGAGAGGATATTCAATGCCTTGGAAATGTTCTTATATCCTACCCCTGATTGGTGCTTTTGAAGAACCTTATTCCGGATTTGCTTTGAATGTTCCTTCATCTTCATGATGTAGTCTTTGTTAGGAAATGTACTAACCAACTGTGGGACCTCCCAGAGACAGGTGTATTTAACCTGAAATCATGTGAAACACCTTAATTGCACACAGGTGGACTCCATTCAACTAATTATGTGACTTCTAAAGACAATTGGTTGCACCAGAGCTTCTTTAGGTGTGTCATAGCAAAGGGGGTGAATACTTATGCAATCAATTATTTTCTGTTTTAGATTTTTAATTAATTTAGAACAATTTGTAGATTTTATATTTCACTTTGACATTATGGACTTTTCTTGTGTTGATCAGTGGCAAACATAGCGCTTAGCGTTGAGGCCAAAAAGCTTTATTTTGGTCTCATCAGACCATAGAATCTTCTTCCACTTGGTCTCAGAGTCTCCCACATGCCTTCTGGGAAACTCTAGCCGAGATTTGATGCGAGTTTTTTTCAACAATGGCTTTCTTTTTTGCCACTCTCCCATAAAGGCCAGTTTTGTGAAGCACCCGGGCTATTGTTGCCATATGCACAGTGTCTCCCAGCTCAGCCGTGGAACACTGTAACTCCTTTAGAGTTGCCATAGGCCTCTTGGTGGCCTCCCTGACTAGTGCCCTATACGCCCGGATACTCCGTTTTTGAGGACGGCCTGTTCTAGACAGATTCACAGTTGTGCCATATTCTCTCCATTTCTTAATAATGGACTTTACTGTGCTCTGAGAGGATATTCAATGCCTTGGAAATGTTCTTATATCCTACCCCTGATTGGTGCTTTTGAAGAACCTTATTCCGGATTTGCTTTGAATGTTCCATCATCTTCATGATGTAGTTTTTGTTAGGAAATGTACTAACCAACTGTGGGACCTCCCAGAGACAGGTGTATTTAACCTGAAATCATATGAAACACCTTAATTGCACACAGGTGGACTCCATTCAACTAATTATGTGACTTCTAAAGACAATTGGTTGCACCAGAGCTTCTTTAGGTGTGTCATAGCAAAGGGGGTGAATACTTATGCAATCAATTATTTTCTGTTTTAGATTTGTAATTAATTTAGAACAATTTGTAGATTTTATTTTTCACTTTGACATTATGGACTTTTCTTGTGTTGATCAGTGGCAAACATAGCGCTTAGCGTTGAGGCCAAAAAGCTTTATTTTGGTCTCATCAGACCATAGAATCTTCTTCCACTTGGTCTCAGAGTCTCCCACATGCCTTCTGGGAAACTCTAGCCGAGATTTGATGCGAGTTTTTTTCAACAATGGCTTTCTTTTTTGCCACTCTCCCATAAAGGCCAGTTTTGTGAAGCACCCGGGCTATTGTTGCCATATGCACAGTGTCTCCCAGCTCAGCCGTGGAACACTGTAACTCCTTTAGAGTTGCCATAGGCCTCTTGGTGGCCTCCCTGACTAGTGCCCTATACGCCCGGATACTCCGTTTTTGAGGACGGCCTGTTCTAGACAGATTCACAGTTGTGCCATATTCTCTCCATTTCTTAATAATGGACTTTACTGTGCTCTGAGAGGATATTCAATGCCTTGGAAATGTTCTTATATCCTACCCCTGATTGGTGCTTTTGAAGAACCTTATTCCGGATTTGCTTTGAATGTTCCATCATCTTCATGATGTAGTTTTTGTTAGGAAATGTACTAACCAACTGTGGGACCTCCCAGAGACAGGTGTATTTAACCTTAAATCATGTGAAACACCTTAATTGCACACAGGTGGACTCCATTCAACTAATTATGTGACTTCTAAAGACAATTGGTTGCACCAGAGCTTATTTAGGTGTGTCATAGCAAAGGGGGTGAATACTTATGCAATCAATTATTTTCTGTTTTATATTTGTAATTAATTTAGAACAATTTGTAGATTTTATTTTTCACTTTGACATTATGGACTTTTCTTGTGTTGATCAGTGGCAAACATAGCGCTTAGCGTTGAGGCCAAAAAGCTCTATTTTGGTCTCATCAGACCATAGAATCTTCTTCCACTTGGTCTCAGAGTCTCCCACATGCCTTCTGGGAAACTCTAGCCGAGATTTGATGCGAGTTTTTTTCAACAATGGCTTTCTTTTTGCCACTCTCCCATAAAGGCCAGTTTTGTGAAGCACCCGGGCTATTGTTGCCATATGCACAGTGTCTCCCAGCTCAGCCGTGGAACACTGTAACTCCTTTAGAGTTGCCATAGGCCTCTTGGTGGCCTCCCTGACTAGTGCCCTATACGCCCGGATACTCCGTTTTTGAGGACGGTCTGTTCTAGACAGATTCACAGTTGTGTCATATTCTCTCCATTTCTTAATAATGGACTTTACTGTGCTCTGAGAGGATATTCAATGCCTTGGAAATGTTCTTATATCCTACCCCTTATTGGTGCTTTTGAAGAACCTTATTCCGGATTTGCTTTGAATGTTCCTTCATCTTCATGATGTAGTTTTTGTTAGGAAATGTACTAACCAACTGTGGGACCTCCCAGAGACAGGTGTATTTAACCTGAAATCATGTGAAACACCTTAATTGCACACAGGTGGACTCCATTCAACTAATTATGTGACTTCTAAAGACAATTGGTTGCACCAGAGCTTATTTAGGTGTGTCATAGCAAAGGGGGTGAATACTTATGCAATCAATTATTTTCTGTTTTATATTTGTAATTAATTTAGAACAATTTGTAGATTTTATTTTTCACTTTGACATTATGGACTTTTCTTGAGTTGATCAGTGGCAAACATAGCGCTCAGCGTTGAGGCTAAAAAGCTCTATTTTGGTCTCATCAGACCATAGAATCTTCTTCCACTTGGTCTCAGAGTCTCCCACATGCCTTCTGGGAAACTCTAGCCGAGATTTGATGCGAGTTTTTTTCAACAATGGCTTTCTTTTTGCCACTCTCCCATAAAGGCCAGTTTTGTGAAGCACCCGGGCTATTGTTGCCATATGCACAGTGTCTCCCAGCTCAGCCGTGGAACACTGTAACTCCTTTAGAGTTGCCATAGGCCTCTTGGTGGCCTCCCTGACTAGTGCACTTCTCGCCCGGATACTCCGTTTTTAAAGACGGCCTGTTCTAGACAGATTCACAGTTGTGCCATATTCTCTCCATTTCTTAATAATGGACTTTACTGTGCTCTGAGAGGATATTCAATGCCTTGGAAATGTTCTTATATCCTACCCCTGATTGGTGCTTTTGAAGAACCTCATTTCGGATTTGCTTTGAATGTTCCTTCATCTTCATGATGTAGTTTTTGTTAGGAAATGTACTAACCAACTGTGGGACCTCCCAGAGACAGGTGTATTTAACATTAAATCATGTGAAACACCTTAATTGCACACAGGTGGACTCCATTAAACTAATTATGTGACTTCTAAAGACAACTGGTTGCACCAGAGCTTATTTAGGTGTGTCATAGCAAAGGGGGTGAATACTTATGCAATCAATTATTTTCTGTTTTATATTTGTAATTAATTTAGAACAATTTGTAGATTTTATTTTTCACTTTGACATTATGGACTTTTCTTGTGTTGATCAGTGGCAAACATAACGCTTAGCGTTGAGGCCAAAAAGCTCTATTTTGGTCTCATCAGACCATAGAATCTTCTTCCACTTGGTCTCAGAGTCTCCCACATGCCTTCTGGGAAACTCTAGCCGAGATTTGATGCGAGTTCTTTTCAACAATGGCTTTCTTTTTGCCACTCTCCCATAAAGGCCAGTTTTGTGAAGCACCCGGGCTATTGTTGCCATATGCACAGTGTCTCCCAGCTCAGCCGTGGAACACTGTAACTCCTTTAGAGTTGCCATAGGCCTCTTGGTGGCCTCCCTGACTAGTGCCCGATACGCCCGGATACTCCGTTTTTGAGGACGGCCTGTTCTAGACAGATTCACAGTTGTGCCATATTCTCTCCATTTCTTAATAATGGACTTTACTGTGCTCTGAGAGGATATTCAATGCCTTGGAAATGTTCTTATATCCTACCCCTGATTGGTGCTTTTGAAGAACCTTATTCTGGATTTGCTTTGAATGTTCCTTCATCTTCATGATGTAGTTTTTGTTAGGAAATGTACTAACCAACTGTGGGACCTCCCAGAGACAGGTGTATTTAACCTGAAATCATGTGAAACACCTTAATTGCACACAGGTGGACTCCATTCAACTAATTATGTGACTTCTAAAGACAACTGGTTGCACCAGAGCTTATTTAGGTGTGTCATAGCAAAGGGGGTGAATACTTATGCAATCAATTATTTTCTGTTTTATATTTGTAATTAATTTAGAACAATTTGTAGATTTTATTTTTCACTTTGACATTATGGACTTTTCTTGTGTTGATCAGTGGCAAACATAGCGCTTAGCGTTGAGGCCAAAAAGCTCTATTTTGGTCTCATCAGACCATAGAATCTTCTTCCACTTGGTCTCAGAGTCTCCCACATGCCTTCTGGGAAACTCTAGCCGAGATTTGATGCGAGTTTTTTTCAACAATGGCTTTCTTTTTGCCACTCTCCCATAAAGGCCAGTTTTGTGAAGCACCCGGGCTATTGTTGCCATATGCACAGTGTCTCCCAGCTCAGCCGTGGAACACTGTAACTCCTTTAGAGTTGCCATAGGCCTCTTGGTGGCCTCCCTGACTATTGCCCTATACGCCCGGATACTCCGTTTTTGAGGACGGCCTGTTCTAGACAGATTCACAGTTGTGCCATATTCTCTCCATTTCTTAATAATGGACTTTACTGTGCTGTGAGAGGATATTCAATGCCTTGGAAATGTTCTTATATCCTACCCCTGATTGGTGCTTTTGAAGAATCTTATTCCGGATTTGCTTTGAATGTTCCTTCATCTTCATGATGTAGTTTTTGTTAGGAAATGTACTAACCAACTGTGGGACCTCCCAGAGACAGGTGTATTTAACCTGAAATCATGTGAAACACCTTAATTGCGCACAGGTGGACTCCATTCAACTAATTATCTGACTTCTAAAGACAATTGGTTGCACCAGAGCTTATTTAGGTGTGTCATAGCAAAGGGGGTGAATGCTTATGCAATCAATTATTTTCTGTTTTATATTTGTAATTAATTTAGAACAATTTGTAGATTTTATTTTTCACTTTGACATTATGGACTTTTCTTGTGTTGATCAGTGGCAAACATAGCGCTTAGCGTTGAGGCCAAAAAGCTCTATTTTGGTCTCATCAGACCATAGAATCTTCTTCCACTTGGTCTCAGAGTCTCCCACATGCCTTCTGGGAAACTCTAGCCGAGATTTGATGCGAGTTTTTTTCAACAATGGCTTTCTTTTTGCCACTCTCCCATAAAGGCCAGTTTTGTGAAGCACCCGGGCTATTGTTGCCATATGCACAGTGTCTCCCAGCTCAGCCGTGGAACACTGTAACTCCTTTAGAGTTGCCATAGGCCTCTTGGTGGCCTCCCTGACTAGTGCCCTATACGCCCGGATACTCCGTTTTTGAGGACGGCCTGTTCTAGACAGATTCACAGTTGTGCCATATTCTCTCCATTTCTTAATAATGGACTTTACTGTGCTGTGAGAGGATATTCAATGCCTTGGAAATGTTCTTATATCCTACCCCTGATTGGTGCTTTTGAAGAACCTTATTCTGGATTTGCTTTGAATGTTCCTTCATCTTCATGATGTAGTTTTTGTTAGGAAATGTACTAACCAACTGTGGGACCTCCCAGAGACAGGTGTATTTAACCTGAAATCATGTGAAACACCTTAATTGCACACAGGTGGACTCCATTCAACTAATTATGTGACTTCTAAAGACAACTGGTTGCACCAGAGCTTATTTAGGTGTGTCATAGCAAAGGGGGTGAATACTTATGCAATCAATTATTTTCTGTTTTATATTTGTAATTAATTTAGAACAATTTGTAGATTTTATTTTTCACTTTGACATTATGGACTTTTCTTGTGTTGATCAGTGGCAAACATAGCGCTTAGCGTTGAGGCCAAAAAGCTCTATTTTGGTCTCATCAGACCATAGAATCTTCTTCCACTTGGTCTCAGAGTCTCCCACATGCCTTCTGGGAAACTCTAGCCGAGATTTGATGCGAGTTTTTTTCAACAATGGCTTTCTTTTTGCCACTCTCCCATAAAGGCCAGTTTTGTGAAGCACCCGGGCTATTGTTGCCATATGCACAGTGTCTCCCAGCTCAGCCGTGGAACACTGTAACTCCTTTAGAGTTGCCATAGGCCTCTTGGTGGCCTCCCTGACTAGTGCCCTATACGCCCGGATACTCCGTTTTTGAGGACGGCCTGTTCTAGACAGATTCACAGTTGTGCCATATTCTCTCCATTTCTTAATAATGGACTTTACTGTGCTCTGAGAGGATATTCAATGCCTTGGAAATGTTCTTATATCCTACCCCTGATTGGTGCTTTTGAAGAACCTTATTCCGGATTTGCTTTGAATGTTCCTTCATCTTCATGATGTAGCTTTTGTTAGGAAATGTACTAACCAACTGTGGGACCTCCCAGAGACAGGTGTATTTAACCTGAAATCATGTGAAACACCTTAATTGCACACAGGTGGACTCCATTCAACTAATTATGTGACTTCTAAAGACAATTGGTTGCACCAGAGCTTATTTAGGTGTGTCATAGCAAAGGGGGTGAATACTTATGCAATCAATTATTTTCTGTTTTATATTTGTAATTAATTTAGAACAATTTGTAGATTTTATTTTTCACTTTGACATTATGGACTTTTCTTGTGTTGATCAGTGGCAAACATAGCGCTTAGCGTTGAGGCCAAAAAGCTCTATTTTGGTCTCATCAGACCATAGAATCTTCTTCCACTTGGTCTCAGCGTCTCCCACATGCCTTCTGGGAAACTCTAGCCGAGATTTGATGCGAGTTTTTTTCAACAATGGCTTTCTTTTTGCCACTCTCCCATAAAGGCCAGTTTTGTGAAGCACCCGGGCTATTGTTGCCATATGCACAGTGTCTCCCAGCTCAGCCGTGGAACACTGTAACTCCTTTAGAGTTGCCATAGGCCTCTTGGTGGCCTCCCTGACTAGTGCACTTCTCGCCCGGATACTCAGTTTTTGAGGACGGCCTGTTCTAGACAGATTCACAGTTGTGCCATATTCTCTCCATTTCTTAATAATGGACTTTACTGTGCTCTGAGAGGATATTCAATGCCTTGGAAATGTTCTTATATCCTACCCCTGATTGGTGCTTTTGAAGAACCTTATTCCGGATTTGCTTTGAATGTTCCTTCATCTTCATGATGTAGTTTTTGTTAGGAAATGTACTAACCAACTGTGGGACCTCCCAGAGACAGGTGTATTTAACCTTAAATCATGTGAAACACCTTAATTGCACACAGGTGGACTCCATTAAACTAATTATGTGACTTCTAAAGACAACTGGTTGCACCAGAGCTTATTTAGGTGTGTCATAGCAAAGGGGGTGAATACTTATGCAATCAATTATTTTCTGTTTTATATTTGTAATTAATTTAGAACAATTTGTAGATTTTATTTTTCACTTTGACATTATGGACTTTTCTTGTGTTGATCAGTGGCAAACATAACGCTTAGCGTTGAGGCCAAAAAGCTCTATTTTGGTCTCATCAGACCATAGAATCTTCTTCCACTTGGTCTCAGAGTCTCCCACATGCCTTCTGGGAAACTCTAGCCGAGATTTGATGCGAGTTCTTTTCAACAATGGCTTTCTTTTTGCCACTCTCCCATAAAGGCCAGTTTTGTGAAGCACCCGGGCTATTGTTGCCATATGCACAGTGTCTCCCAGCTCAGCCGTGGAACACTGTAACTCCTTTAGAGTTGCCATAGGCCTCTTGGTGGCCTCCCTGACTAGTGCCCTATACGCCCGGATACTCCGTTTTTGAGGACGGCCTGTTCTAGACAGATTCACAGTTGTGCCATATTCTCTCCATTTCTTAATAATGGACTTTACTGTGCTCTGAGAGGATATTCAATGCCTTGGAAATGTTCTTATATCCTACCCCTGATTGGTGCTTTTGAAGAATCTTATTCCGGATTTGCTTTGAATGTTCCTTCATCTTCATGATGTAGTTTTTGTTAGGAAATGTACTAACCAACTGTGGGACCTCCCAGAGACAGGTGTATTTAACCTGAAATCATGTGAAACACCTTAATTGCGCACAGGTGGACTCCATTCAACTAATTATCTGACTTCTAAAGACAATTGGTTGCACCAGAGCTTATTTAGGTGTGTCATAGCAAAGGGGGTGAATACTTATGCAATCAATTATTTTCTGTTTTATATTTGTAATTAATTTAGAACAATTTGTAGATTTTATTTTTCACTTTGACATTATGGACTTTTCTTGTGTTGATCAGTGGCAAACATAGCGCTTAGCGTTGAGGCCAAAAAGCTCTATTTTGGTCTCATCAGACCATAGAATCTTCTTCCACTTGGTCTCAGAGTCTCCCACATGCCTTCTGGGAAACTCTAGCCGAGATTTGATGCGAGTTTTTTTCAACAATGGCTTTCTTTTTGCCACTCTCCCATAAAGGCCAGTTTTGTGAAGCACCCGGGCTATTGTTGCCATATGCACAGTGTCTCCCAGCTCAGCCGTGGAACACTGTAACTCCTTTAGAGTTGCCATAGGCCTCTTGGTGGCCTCCCTGACTAGTGCCCTATACGCCCGGATACTCCGTATTTGAGGACGGCCTGTTCTAGACAGATTCACAGTTGTGCCATATTCTCTCCATTTCTTAATAATGGACTTTACTGTGCTCTGAGAGGATATTCAATGCCTTGGAAATGTTCTTATATCCTACCCCTGATTGGTGCTTTTGAAGAACCTTATTCCGGATTTGCTTTGAATGTTCCTTCATCTTCATGATGTAGTTTTTGTTAGGAAATGTACTAACCAACTGTGGGACCTCCCAGAGACAGGTGTATTTAACCTGAAATCATGTGAAACACCTTAATTGCACACAGGTGGACTCCATTCAACTAATTATGTGACTTCTAAAGACAATTGGTTGCACCAGAGCTTATTTAGGTGTGTCATAGCAAAGGGGGTGAATACTTATGCAATCAATTATTTTCTGTTTTATATTTGTAATTAATTTAGAACAATTTGTAGATTTTATTTTTCACTTTGACATTATGGACTTTTCTTGTGTTGATCAGTGGCAAACATAGCGCTTAGCGTTGAGGCCAAAAAGCTCTATTTTGGTCTCATCAGACCATAGAATCTTCTTCCACTTGGTCTCAGCGTCTCCCACATGCCTTCTGGGAAACTCTAGCCGAGATTTGATGCAAGTTTTTTTCAACAATGGCTTTCTTTTTGCCACTCTCCCATAAAGGCCAGTTTTGTGAAGCACCCGGGCTATTGTTGCCATATGCACAGTGTCTCCCAGCTCAGCCGTGGAACACTGTAACTCCTTTAGAGTTGCCATAGGCCTCTTGGTGGCCTCCCTGACTAGTGCACTTCTCGCCCGGATACTCCGTTTTTGAGGACGGCCTGTTCTAGACAGATTCACAGTTGTGCCATATTCTCTCCATTTCTTAATAATGGACTTTACTGT
Source organism: Acipenser ruthenus (assembly GCF_902713425.1). NCBI lineage: Eukaryota > Metazoa > Chordata > Actinopteri > Acipenseriformes > Acipenseridae > Acipenser > Acipenser ruthenus. Next base: position 206,744 of record NW_026707576.1, read on the forward strand.
GCTCTGAGAGGATATTCAATGCCTTGGAAATGTTCTTATATCCTACCCCTGATTGGTGCTTTTGAAGAACCTTATTCCGGATTTGCTTTGAATGTTCCTTCATCTTCATGATGTAGTTTTTGTTAGGAAATGTACTAACCAACTGTAGGACCTCCCAGAGACAGGTGTATTTAACCTTAAATCATGTGAAACACCTTAATTGCACACAGGTGGACTCCATTAAACTAATTATGTGACTTCTAAAGACAACTGGTTGCACCAGAGCTTATTTAGGTGTGTCATAGCAAAGGGGGTGAATACTTATGCAATCAATTATTTTCTGTTTTATATTTGTAATTAATTTAGAACAATTTGTAGATTTTATTTTTCACTTTGACATTATGGACTTTTCTTGTGTTGATCAGTGGCAAACATAACGCTTAGCGTTGAGGCCAAAAAGCTCTATTTTGGTCTCATCAGACCATAGAATCTTCTTCCACTTGGTCTCAGAGTCTCCCACATGCCTTCTGGGAAACTCTAGCCGAGATTTGATGTGAGTTCTTTTCAACAATGGCTTTCTTTTTGCCACTCTCCCATAAAGGCCAGTTTTGTGAAGCACCCGGGCTATTGTTGCCATATGCACAGTGTCTCCCAGCTCAGCCGTGGAACACTGTAACTCCTTTAGAGTTGCCATAGGCCTCTTGGTGGCCTCCCTGACTAGTGCCCTATACGCCCGGATACTCCGTTTTTGAGGACGGCCTGTTCTAGACAGATTCACAGTTGTGCCATATTCTCTCCATTTCTTAATAATGGACTTTACTGTGCTCTGAGAGGATATTCAATGCCTTGGAAATGTTCTTATATCCTACCCCTGATTGTTGCTTTTGAAGAACCTTATTCTGGATTTGCTTTGAATGTTCCTTCATCTTCATGATGTAGTTTTTGTTAGGAAATGTACTAACCAACTGTGGGACCTCCCAGAGACAGGTGTATTTAACCTGAAATCATGTGAAACACCTTAATTGCACACAGGTGGACTCCATTCAACTAATTATGTGACTTCTAAAGACAACTGGTTGCACCAGAGCTTATTTAGGTGTGTCATAGCAAAGGGGGTGAATACTTATGCAATCAATTATTTTCTGTTTTATATTTGTAATTAATTTAGAACAATTTGTAGATTTTATTTTTCACTTTGACATTATGGACTTTTCTTGTGTTGATCAGTGGCAAACATAGCGCTTAGCGTTGAGGCCAAAAAGCTCTATTTTGGTCTCATCAGACCATATAATCTTCTTCCACTTGGTCTCAGCGTCTCCCACATGCCTTCTGGGAAACTCTAGCCGAGATTTGATGCGAGTTTTTTTCAACAATGGCTTTCTTTTTGCCACTCTCCCATAAAGGCCAGTTTTGTGAAGCACCCGGGCTATTGTTGCCATATGCACAGTGTCTCCCAGCTCAGCCGTGGAACACTGTAACTCCTTTAGAGTTGCCATAGGCCTCTTGGTGGCCTCCCTGACTAGTGCACTTCTCGCCCGGATACTCCGTTTTTGAGGACGGCCTGTTGTAGACAGATTCACAGTTGTGCCATATTCTCTCCATTTCTTAATAATGGAATTTACTGTGCTCTGAGAGGATATTCAATGCCTTGGAAATGTTCTTATATCCTACCCCTGATTGGTGCTTTTGAAGAACCTTATTCCGGATTTGCTTTGAATGTTCCTTCATCTTCTTGATGTAGTTTTTGTTAGGAAATGTACTAACCAACTGTGGGACCTCCCAGAGACAGGTGTATTTAACCTGAAATCATGTGAAACACCTTAATTGCACACAGGTGGACTCCATTCAACTAATTATGTGACTTCTAAAGACAATTGGTTGCACCAGAGCTTATTTAGGTGTGTCATAGCAAAGGGGGTGAATACTTATGCAATCAATTATTTTCTGTTTTATATTTGTAATTAATTTAGAACAATTTGTAGATTTTATTTTTCACTTTGACATTATGGACTTTTCTTGTGTTGATCAGTGGCAAACATAGCGCTTAGCGTTGAGGCCAAAAAGCTCTATTTTGGTCTCATCAGACCATAGAATCTTCTTCCACTTGGTCTCAGAGTCTCCCACATGCCTTCTGGGAAACTCTAGCCGAGATTTGATGCGAGTTTTTTTCAACAATGGCTTTCTTTTTGCCACTCTCCCATAAAGGCCCGTTTTGTGAAGCACCAGGGCTATCGTTGCCATATGCACAGTGTCTCCCAGCTCAGCCGTGGAACACTGTAACTCCTTTAGAGTTGCCATAGGCCTCTTGGTGGCCTCCCTGACTAGTGCCCTATACGCCCGGATACTCCGTTTTTGAGGACGGCCTGTTCTAGACAGATTCACAGTTGTGCCATATTCTCTCCATTTCTTAATAATGGACTTTACTGTGCTCTGAGAGGATATTCAATGCCTTGGAAATGTTCTTATATCCTACCCCTGATTGGTGCTTTTGAAGAACCTTATTCTGGATTTGCTTTGAATGTTCCTTCATCTTCATGATGTCGTTTTTGTTAGGAAATGTACTAACCAACTGTGGGACCTCCCAGAGACAGGTGTATTTAACCTGAAATCATGTGAAACACCTTAATTGCACACAGGTGGACTCCATTCAACTAATTATGTGACTTCTAAAGACAATTGGTTGCACCAGAGCTTATTTAGATGTGTCATAGCAAAAGGGGTGATTACTTATGCAATCAATTATTTTCTGTTTTATATTTGTAATTAATTTAGAACAATTTGTAGATTTTATTTTTCACTTTGACATTATGGACTTTTCTTGTGTTGATCAGTGGCAAACATAGCGCTTAGCGTTGAGGCCAAAAAGCTCTATTTTGGTCTCATCAGACCATAGAATCTTCTTCCACTTGGTCTCAGAGTCTCCCACATGCCTTCTGGGAAACTCTAGCTGAGATTTGATGCGAGTTTTTTTCAGCAATGGCTTTCTTTTTGCCACTCTCCCATAAAGGCCAGTTTTGTGAAGCACCCGGGCTATTGTTGCCACATGCACAGTGTCTCCCAGCTCAGCCGTGGAACACTGTAACTCCTTTAGAGTTGCCATAGGCCTCTTGGTGGCCTCCCTGACTAGTGCCCTATACGCCCGGATACTCCGTTTTTGAGGACGGCCTGTTCTAGACAGATTCACAGTTGTGCCATATTCTCTCCATTTCTTAATAATGGACTTTACTGTGCTGTGAGAGGATATTCAATGCCTTGGAAATGTTCTTATATCCTACCCCTGATTGGTGCTTTTGAAGAACCTTATTCCGGATTTGCTTTGAATGTTCCTTCATCTTCATGATGTAGTTTTTGTTAGGAAATGTACTAACCAACTGTGGGACCTCCCAGAGACAGGTGTATTTAACCTGAAATCATGTGAAACACCTTAATTGCACACAGGTGGACTCCATTCAACTAATTATCTGACTTCTAAAGACAATTGGTTACACCAGAGCTTATTTAGGTGTGTCATAGCAAAGGGGGTGAATACTTATGCAATCAATTATTTTCTGTTTTATATTTGTAATTAATTTAGAACAATTTGTAGATTTTATTTGTCACTTTGACATTATGGACTTTTCTTGTGTTGATCAGTGGCAAACATAGCGCTTAGCGTTGAGGCCAAAAAGCTCTATTTTGGTCTCATCAGACCATAGAATCTTCTTCCACTTGGTCTCAGAGTCTCCCACATGCCTTCTGGGAAACTCTAGCTGAGATTTGATGCGAGTTTTTTTCAGCAATGGCTTTCTTTTTGCCACTCTCCCATAAAGGCCAGTTTTGTGAAGCACCCGGGCTATTGTTGCCACATGCACAGTGTCTCCCAGCTCAGCCGTGGAACACTGTAACTCCTTTAGAGTTGCCATAGGCCTCTTGGTGGCCTCCCTGACTAGTGCCCTATACGCCCGGATACTCCGTTTTTGAGGACGGCCTGTTCTAGACAGATTCACAGTTGTGCCATATTCTCTCCATTTCTTAATAATGGACTTTACTGTGCTCTGAGAGGATATTCAATGCCTTGGAAATGTTCTTATATCCTACCCCTGATTGTTGCTTTTGAAGAACCTTATTCTGGATTTGCTTTGAATGTTCCTTCATCTTCATGATGTAGTTTTTGTTAGGAAATGTACTAACCAACTGTGGGACCTCCCAGAGACAGGTGTATTTAACCTGAAATCATGTGAAACACCTTAATTGCACACAGGTGGACTCCATTCAACTAATTATGTGACTTCTAAAGACAACTGGTTGCACCAGAGCTTATTTAGGTGTGTCATAGCAAAGGGGGTGAATACTTATGCAATCAATTATTTTCTGTTTTATATTTGTAATTAATTTAGAACAATTTGTAGATTTTATTTTTCACTTTGACATTATGGACTTTTCTTGTGTTGATCAGTGGCAAACATAGCGCTTAGCGTTGAGGCCAAAAAGCTCTATTTTGGTCTCATCAGACCATATAATCTTCTTCCACTTGGTCTCAGCGTCTCCCACATGCCTTCTAGGAAACTCTAGCCGAGATTTGATGCGAGTTTTTTTCAACAATGGCTTTCTTTTTGCCACTCTCCCATAAAGGCCAGTTTTGTGAAGCACCCGGGCTATTGTTGCCATATGCACAGTGTCTCCCAGCTCAGCCGTGGAACACTGTAACTCCTTTAGAGTTGCCATAGGCCTCTTGGTGGCCTCCCTGACTAGTGCACTTCTCGCCCGGATACTCCGTTTTTGAGGACGGCCTGTTGTAGACAGATTCACAGTTGTGCCATATTCTCTCCATTTCTTAATAATGGAATTTACTGTGCTCTGAGAGGATATTCAATGCCTTGGAAATGTTCTTATATCCTACCCCTGATTGGTGCTTTTGAAGAACCTTATTCCGGATTTGCTTTGAATGTTCCTTCATCTTCTTGATGTAGTTTTTGTTAGGAAATGTACTAACCAACTGTGGGACCTCCCAGAGACAGGTGTATTTAACCTGAAATCATGTGAAACACCTTAATTGCACACAGGTGGACTCCATTCAACTAATTATGTGACTTCTAAAGACAATTGGTTGCACCAGAGCTTATTTAGGTGTGTCATAGCAAAGGGGGTGAATACTTATGCAATCAATTATTTTCTGTTTTATATTTGTAATTAATTTAGAACAATTTGTAGATTTTATTTTTCACTTTGACATTATGGACTTTTCTTGTGTTGATCAGTGGCAAACATAGCGCTTAGCGTTGAGGCCAAAAAGCTCTATTTTGGTCTCATCAGACCATAGAATCTTCTTCCACTTGGTCTCAGAGTCTCCCACATGCCTTCTGGGAAACTCTAGCCGAGATTTGATGCGAGTTTTTTTCAACAATGGCTTTCTTTTTGCCACTCTCCCATAAAGGCCCGTTTTGTGAAGCACCAGGGCTATCGTTGCCATATGCACAGTGTCTCCCAGCTCAGCCGTGGAACACTGTAACTCCTTTAGAGTTGCCATAGGCCTCTTGGTGGCCTCCCTGACTAGTGCCCTATACGCCCGGATACTCCGTTTTTGAGGACGGCCTGTTCTAGACAGATTCACAGTTGTGCCATATTCTCTCCATTTCTTAATAATGGACTTTACTGTGCTCTGAGAGGATATTCAATGCCTTGGAAATGTTCTTATATCCTACCCCTGATTGGTGCTTTTGAAGAACCTTATTCTGGATTTGCTTTGAATGTTCCTTCATCTTCATGATGTCGTTTTTGTTAGGAAATGTACTAACCAACTGTGGGACCTCCCAGAGACAGGTGTATTTAACCTGAAATCATGTGAAACACCTTAATTGCACACAGGTGGACTCCATTCAACTAATTATGTGACTTCTAAAGACAATTGGTTGCACCAGAGCTTATTTAGATGTGTCATAGCAAAAGGGGTGATTACTTATGCAATCAATTATTTTCTGTTTTATATTTGTAATTAATTTAGAACAATTTGTAGATTTTATTTTTCACTTTGACATTATGGACTTTTCTTGTGTTGATCAGTGGCAAACATAGCGCTTAGCGTTGAGGCCAAAAAGCTCTATTTTGGTCTCATCAGACCATAGAATCTTCTTCCACTTGGTCTCAGAGTCTCCCACATGCCTTCTGGGAAACTCTAGCTGAGATTTGATGCGAGTTTTTTTCAGCAATGGCTTTCTTTTTGCCACTCTCCCATAAAGGCCAGTTTTGTGAAGCACCCGGGCTATTGTTGCCACATGCACAGTGTCTCCCAGCTCAGCCGTGGAACACTGTAACTCCTTTAGAGTTGCCATAGGCCTCTTGGTGGCCTCCCTGACTAGTGCCCTATACGCCCGGATACTCCGTTTTTGAGGACGGCCTGTTCTAGACAGATTCACAGTTGTGCCATATTCTCTCCATTTCTTAATAATGGACATTACTGTGCTGTGAGAGGATATTCAATGCCTTGGAAATGTTCTTATATCCTACCCCTGATTGGTGCTTTTGAAGAACCTTATTCCGGATTTGCTTTGAATGTTCCTTCATCTTCATGATGTAGTTTTTGTTAGGAAATGTACTAACCAACTGTGGGACCTCCCAGAGACAGGTGTATTTAACCTGAAATCATGTGAAACACCTTAATTGCACACAGGTGGACTCCATTCAACTAATTATCTGACTTCTAAAGACAATTGGTTACACCAGAGCTTATTTAGGTGTGTCATAGCAAAGGGGGTGAATACTTATGCAATCAATTATTTTCTGTTTTATATTTGTAATTAATTTAGAACAATTTGTAGATTTTATTTGTCACTTTGACATTATGGACTTTTCTTGTGTTGATCAGTGGCAAACATAGCGCTTAGCGTTGAGGCCAAAAAGCTCTATTTTGGTCTCATCAGACCATAGAATCTTCTTCCACTTGGTCTCAGAGTCTCCCACATGCCTTCTGGGAAACTCTAGCTGAGATTTGATGCGAGTTTTTTTCAGCAATGGCTTTCTTTTTGCCACTCTCCCATAAAGGCCAGTTTTGTGAAGCACCCGGGCTATTGTTGCCACATGCACAGTGTCTCCCAGCTCAGCCGTGGAACACTGTAACTCCTTTAGAGTTGCCATAGGCCTCTTGGTGGCCTCCCTGACTAGTGCCCTATACGCCCGGATACTCCGTTTTTGAGGACGGCCTGTTCTAGACAGATTCACAGTTGTGCCATATTCTCTCCATTTCTTAATAATGGACTTTACTGTGCTCTGAGAGGATATTCAATGCCTTGGAAATGTTCTTATATCATACCCCTGATTGGTGCTTTTGAAGAACCTTATTCCGGATTTGCTTTGAATGTTCCTTCATCTTCATGATGTAGTTTTTGTTAGGAAATGTACTAACCAACTGTGGGACCTCCCAGAGACAGGTGTATTTAACCTGAAATCATGTGAAACACCTTAATTGCACACAGGTGGACTCCATTCAACTAATTATGTGATTTCTAAAGACAATTGGTTGCACCAGAGCTTATTTAGGTGTGTCATAGCAAAGGGGGTGAATACTTATGCAATCAATTATTTTCTGTTTTATATTTGTAATTAATTTAGAACAATTTGTAGATTTTATTTTTCACTTTGACATTATGGACTTTTCTTGTGTTGATCAGTGGCAAACATAGCGCTTAGCGTTGAGGCCAAAAAGCTCTATTTTGGTCTCATCAGACCATAGAATCTTCTTCCACTTGGTCTCAGAGTCTCCCACATGCCTTCTGGGAAACTAGCCGAGATTTGATGCGAGATTTTTTCAATAATGGCTTTCTTTTTGCCACTCTCCCATAAAGGCCAGTTTTGTGAAGCACCCGGGCTATTGTTGCCATATGCACAGTGTCTCCCAGCTCAGCCGTGGAACACTGTAACTCCTTTAGAGTTGCCATAGGCCTCTTGGTGGCCTCCCTGACTAGTGCACATCTCGCCCGGATACTCCGTTTTTGAGGACGGCCTGTTCTAGACAGATTCACAGTTGTGCCATATTCTCTCCATTTCTTAATAATGGACTTTTCTGTGCTCTGAGAGGATATTCAATGCCTTGGAAATGTTCTTATATCCTACCACTGATTGGTGCTTTTGAAGAACCTTATTCCGGATTTGCTTTGAATGTTCCTTCATCTTCATGATGTAGTTTTTGTTAGGAAATGTACTAACCAACTGTGGGACCTCCCAGAGACAGGTGTATTTAACCTGAAATCATGTGAAACACCTTAATTTCACACAGGAGGACTCCATTCAACTAATTATGTGACTTCTAAAGACAACTGGTTGCACCAGAGCTTATTTTGGTGTGTCATAGCAAAGGGGGTGAATACTTATGCAATCAATTATTTTCTGTTTTATATTTGTAATTAATTTAGAACAATTTGTAGATTTTATTTTTCACTTTGACATTATGGACTTTTCTTGTGTTGATCAGTGGCAAACATAGCGCTTAGCGTTGAGGCCAAAAAGCTCTATTTTGGTCTCATCAGACCATAGAATCTTCTTCCACTTGGTCTCAGAGTCTCCCACATGCCTTCTGGGAAACTCTAGCCGAGATTTGATGCGAGTTTTTTTCAACAATGGCTTTCTTTTTGCCACTCTCCCATAAAGGCCAGTTTTGTGAAGCACCCGGGCTATTGTTGCCATATGCACAGTGTCTCCCAGCTCAGCCGTGGAACACTGTAACTCCTTTAGAGTTGCCATAGGCCTCTTGGTGGCCTCCCTGACTAGTGCCCTATACGCCCGGATACTCCGTTTTTGAGGACGGCCTGTTCTAGACAGATTCACAGTTGTGCCATATTCTCTCCATTTCTTAATAATGGACTTTACTGTGCTCTGAGAGGATATTCAATGCCTTGGAAATGTTCTTATATCCTACCCCTGATTGGTGCTTTTGAAGAACCTTATTCTGGATTTGCTTTGAATGTTCCTTCATCTTCATGATGTAGTTTTTGTTAGGAAATGTACTAACCAACTGTGGGACCTCCCAGAGACAGGTGTATTTAACCTGAAATCATGTGAAACACCTTAATTGCACACAGGTGGACTCCATTCAACTAATTATGTGACTTCTAAAGACAATTGGTTGCACCAGAGCTTATTTTGGTGTGTCATAGCAAAGGGGGTGAATACTTATGCAATCAATTATTTTCTGTTTTATATTTGTAATTAATTTAGAACAATTTGTAGATTTTATTTTTCACTTTGACATTATGGACTTTTCTTGTGTTGATCAGTGGCAAACATAGCGCTTAGCGTTGAGGCCAAAAAGCTCTATTTTGGTCTCATCAGACCATAGAATCTTCTTCCACTTGGTCTCAGAGTCTCCCACATGCCTTCTGGGAAACTCTAGCTGAGATTTGATGCGAGTTTTTTTCAGCAATGGCTTTCTTTTTGCCACTCTCCCATAAAGGCCAGTTTTGTGAAGCACCTGGGCTATTGTTGCCACATGCACAGTGTCTCCCAGCTCAGCCGTGGAACACTGTAACTCCTTTAGAGTTGCCATAGGCCTCTTGGTGGCCTCCCTGACTATTGCCCTATACGCCCGGATACTCCGTTTTTGAGGACGGCCTGTTCTAGACAGATTCACAGTTGTGCCATATTCTCTCCATTTCTTAATAATGGACTTTACTGTGCTCTGAGAGGATATTCAATGCCTTGGAAATGTTCTTATATCCTACCCCTGATTGGTGCTTTTGAAGAACCTCATTTCGGATTTGCTTTGAATGTTCCTTCATCTTCATGATGTAGTTTTTGTTAGGAAATGTACTAACCAACTGTGGGACCTCCCAGAGACAGGTGTATTTAACCTGAAATCATGTGAAACACCTTAATTGCACACAGGTGGACTCCATTCAACTAATTATGTGACTTCTAAAGACAATTGGTTGCACCAGAGCTTATTTAGGTGTGTCATAGCAAAGGGGGTGAATACTTATGCAATCAATTATTTTCTGTTTTATATTTGTAATTAATTTAGAAAAATTTGTAGATTTTATTTTTCACTTTGACATTATGGACTTTTCTTGTGTTGATCAGTGGCAAACATAGCACTTAGCGTTGAGGCCAAAAAGCTCTATTTTGGTCTCATCAGACCATAGAATCTTCTTCCACTTGGTCTCAGAGTCTCCCACATGCCTTCTGGGAAACTCTAGCCGAGATTTGATGCGAGTTTTTTTCAACAATGGCTTTCTTTTTGCCACTCTCCCATAAAGGCCAGTTTTGTGAAGCACCCGGGCTATTGTTGCCATATGCACAGTGTCTCCCAGCTCAGCCGTGGAACACTGTAACTCCTTTAGAGTTGCCATAGGCCTCTTGGTGGCCTCCCTGACTAGTGCACATCTCGCCCGGATACTCCGTTTTTGAGGACGGCCTGTTCTAGACAGATTCACAGTTGTGCCATATTCTCTCCATTTCTTAATAATGGACTTTACTGTGCTCTGAGAGGATATTCAATGCCTTGGAAATGTTCTTATATCCTACCCCTGATTGGTGCTTTTGAAGAACCTTATTCCGGATTTGCTTTGAATGTTCCTTCATCTTCATGATGTAGTTTTTGTTAGGAAATGTACTAACCAACTGTGGGACCTCCCAGAGACAGGTGTATTTAACCTGAAATCATGTGAAACACCTTAATTGCACACAGGTGGACTCCATTCAACTAATTATGTTACTTCTAAAGACAATTGGTTGCACCAGAGCTTATTTAGATGTGTCATAGCAAAGGGGGTGATTACTTATGCAATCAATTATTTTCTGTTTTATATTTGTAATTAATTTAGAACAATTTGTAGATTTTATTTTTCACTTTGACATTATGGACTTTTCTTGTGTTGATCAGTGGCAAACATAGCGCTTAGCGTTGAGGCCAAAAAGCTCTATTTTGGTCTCATCAGACCATAGAATCTTCTTCCACTTGGTCTCAGAGTCTCCCACATGCCTTCTGGGAAACTCTAGCTGAGATTTGATGCGAGTTTTTTTCAACAATGGCTTTCTTTTTGCCACTCTCCCATAAAGGCCAGTTTTGTGAAGCACCCGGGCTATTGTTGCCACATGCACAGTGTCTCCCAGCTCAGCCGTGGAACACTGTAACTCCTTTAGAGTTGCCATAGGCCTCTTGGTGGCCTCCCTGACTAGTGCCCTATACGCCCGGATACTCCGTTTTTGAGGACGGCCTGTTCTAGACAGATTCACAGTTGTGCCATATTCTCTCCATTTCTTAATAATGGACTTTACTGTGCTCTGAGAGGATATTCAATGCCTTGGAAATGTTCTTATATCCTACCCCTGATTGGTGCTTTTGAAGAACCTTATTCTGGATTTGCTTTGAATGTTCCTTCATCTTCATGATGTAGTTTTTGTTAGGAAATGTACTAACCAACTGTGGGACCTCCCAGAGACAGGTGTATTTAACCTGAAATCATGTGAAACACCTTAATTGCACACAGGTGGACTCCATTCAACTAATTATGTGACTTCTAAAGACAATTGGTTGCACCAGAGCTTATTTAGGTGTGTCATAGCAAAGGGGGTGAATACTTATGCAATCAATTATTTTCTGTTTTATATTTGTAATTAATTTAGAAAAATTTGTAGATTTTATTTTTCACTTTGACATTATGGACTTTTCTTGTGTTGATCAGTGGCAAACATAGCACTTAGCGTTGAGGCCAAAAAGCTCTATTTTGGTCTCATCAGACCATAGAATCTTCTTCCACTTGGTCTCAGAGTCTCCCACATGCCTTCTGGGAAACTCTAGCCGAGATTTGATGCGAGTTTTTTTCATCAATGGCTTTGTTTTTGCCAATCTCCCATAATGGCCAGTTTTGTGAAGCACCCGGGCTATTGTTGCCATATGCACAGTGTCTCCCAGCTCAGCCGTGGAACACTGTAACTCCTTTAGAGTTGCCATAGGCCTCTTGGTGGCCTCCCTGACTAGTGCACATCTCGCCCGGATACTCCGTTTTTGAGGACGGCCTGTTCTAGACAGATTCACAGTTGTGCCATATTCTCTCCATTTCTTAATAATGGACTTTACTGTGCTCTGAGAGGATATTCAATGCCTTGGAAATGTTCTTATATCCTACCCCTGATTGGTGCTTTTGAAGAACCTTATTCCGGATTTGCTTTGAATGTTCCTTCATCTTCATGATGTAGTTTTTGTTAGGAAATGTACTAACCAACTGTGGGACCTCCCAGAGACAGGTGTATTTAACCTGAAATCATGTGAAACACCTTAATTGCACACAGGTGGACTCCATTCAACTAATTATGTGATTTCTAAAGACAATTGGTTGCACCAGAGCTTATTTAGGTGTGTCATAGCAAAGGGGGTGAATACTTATGCAATCAATTATTTTCTGTTTTATATTTGTAATTAATTTAGAACAATTTGTAGATTTTATTTTTCACTTTGACATTATGGACTTTTCTTGTGTTGATCAGTGGCAAACATAGCGCTTAGCGTTGAGGCCAAAAAGCTCTATTTTGGTCTCATCAGACCATAGAATCTTCTTCCACTTGGTCTCAGAGTCTCCCACATGCCTTCTGGGAAACTCTAGCTGAGATTTGATGCGAGTTTTTTTCAACAATGGCTTTCTTTTTGCCACTCTCCCATAAAGGCCAGTTTTGTGAAGCACCCGGGCTATTGTTGCCACATGCACAGTGTCTCCCAGCTCAGCCGTGGAACACTGTAACTCCTTTAGAGTTGCCATAGGCCTCTTGGTGGCCTCCCTGACTAGTGCCCTATACGCCCGGATACTCCGTTTTTGAGGACGGCCTGTTCTAGACAGATTCACAGTTGTGCCATATTCTCTCCATTTCTTAATAATGGACTTTACTGTGCTCTGAGAGGATATTCAATGCCTTGGAAATGTTCTTATATCCTACCCCTGATTGGTGCTTTTGAAGAACCTTATTCTGGATTTGCTTTGAATGTTCCTTCATCTTCATGATGTAGTTTTTGTTAGGAAATGTACTAACCAACTGTGGGACCTCCCAGAGACAGGTGTATTTAACCTGAAATCATGTGAAACACCTTAATTGCACACAGGTGGACTCCATTCAACTAATTATGTGACTTCTAAAGACAATTGGTTGCACCAGAGCTTATTTAGGTGTGTCATAGCAAAGGGGGTGAATACTTATGCAATCAATTATTTTCTGTTTTATATTTGTAATTAATTTAGAAAAATTTGTAGATTTTATTTTTCACTTTGACATTATGGACTTTTCTTGTGTTGATCAGTGGCAAACATAGCACTTAGCGTTGAGGCCAAAAAGCTCTATTTTGGTCTCATCAGACCATAGAATCTTCTTCCACTTGGTCTCAGAGTCTCCCACATGCCTTCTGGGAAACTCTAGCCGAGATTTGATGCGAGTTTTTTTCATCAATGGCTTTGTTTTTGCCAATCTCCCATAATGGCCAGTTTTGTGAAGCACCCGGGCTATTGTTGCCATATGCACAGTGTCTCCCAGCTCAGCCGTGGAACACTGTAACTCCTTTAGAGTTGCCATAGGCCTCTTGGTGGCCTCCCTGACTAGTGCACATCTCGCCCGGATACTCCGTTTTTGAGGACGGCCTGTTCTAGACAGATTCACAGTTGTGCCATATTCTCTCCATTTCTTAATAATGGACTTTACTGTGCTCTGAGAGGATATTCAATGCCTTGGAAATGTTCTTATATCCTACCCCTGATTGGTGCTTTTGAAGAACCTTATTCCGGATTTGCTTTGAATGTTCCTTCATCTTCATGATGTAGTTTTTGTTAGGAAATGTACTAACCAACTGTGGGACCTCCCAGAGACAGGTGTATTTAACCTGAAATCATGTGAAACACCTTAATTGCACACAGGTGGACTCCATTCAACTAATTATGTGATTTCTAAAGACAATTGGTTGCACCAGAGCTTATTTAGGTGTGTCATAGCAAAGGGGGTGAATACTTATGCAATCAATTATTTTCTGTTTTATATTTGTAATTAATTTAGAACAATTTGTAGATTTTATTTTTCACTTTGACATTATGGACTTTTCTTGTGTTGATCAGTGGCAAACATAGCGCTTAGCGTTGAGGCCAAAAAGCTCTATTTTGGTCTCATCAGACCATAGAATCTTCTTCCACTTGGTCTCAGAGTCTCCCACATGCCTTCTGGGAAACTAGCCGAGATTTGATGCGAGTTTTTTTCAACAATGGCTTTCTTTTTGCCACTCTCCCATAAAGGCCAGTTTTGTGAAGCACCCGGGCTATTGTTACCATATGCACAGTGTCTCCCAGCTCAGCCGTGGAACACTGTAACTCCTTTAGAGTTGCCATAGGCCTCTTGGTGGCCTCCCTGACTAGTGCCCTATACGCCCGGATACTCCGTTTTTGAGGACGGCCTGTTCTAGACAGATTCACAGTTGTGCCATATTCTCTCCATTTCTTAATAATGGACTTTTCTGTGCTCTGAGAGGATATTCAATGCCTTGGAAATGTTCTTATATCCTACCACTGATTGGTGCTTTTGAAGAACCTTATTCCGGATTTGCTTTGAATGTTCCTTCATCTTCATGATGTAGTTTTTGTTAGGAAATGTACTAACCAACTGTGGGACCTCCCAGAGACAGGTGTATTTAACCTGAAATCATGTGAAACACCTTAATTTCACACAGGTGGACTCCATTCAACTAATTATGTTACTTCTAAAGACAATTGGTTGCACCAGAGCTTATTTAGATGTGTCATAGCAAAGGGGGTGATTACTTATGCAATCAATTATTTTCTGTTTTATATTTGTAATTAATTTAGAACAATTTGTAGATTTTATTTTTCACTTTGACATTATGGACTTTTCTTGTGTTGATCAGTGGCAAACATAGCGCTTAGCGTTGAGGCCAAAAAGCTCTATTTTGGTCTCATCAGACCATAGAATCTTCTTCCACTTGGTCTCAGAGTCTCCCACATGCCTTCTGGGAAACTCTAGCTGAGATTTGATGCGAGTTTTTTTCAACAATGGCTTTCTTTTTGCCACTCTCCCATAAAGGCCAGTTTTGTGAAGCACCCGGGCTATTGTTGCCATATGCACAGTGTCTCCGAGCTCAGCCGTGGAACACTGTAACTCCTTTAGAGTTGCCATAGGCCTCTTGGTGGCCTCCCTGACTAGTGCACATCTCGCCCGGATACTCCGTTTTTGAGGACGGCCTGTTCTAGACATATTCACAGTTGTGCCATATTCTCTCCATTTCTTAATAATGGACTTTACTGTGCTCTGAGAGGATATTCAATGCCTTGGAAATGTTCTTATATCCTACCCCTGATTGGTGCTTTTGAAGAACCTTATTCCGGATTTGCTTTGAATGTTCCTTCATCTTCATGATGTAGTTTTTGTTAGGAAATGTACTAACCAACTGTGGGACCTCCCAGAGACAGGTGTATTTAACCTGAAATCATGTGAAACACCTTAATTGCACACAGGTGGACTCCATTCAACTAATTATGTGACTTCTAAAGACAATTGGTTGCACCAGAGCTTATTTTGGTGTGTCATAGCAAAGGGGGTGAATACTTATGCAATCAATTATTTTCTGTTTTATAGTTGTAATTAATTTAGAACAATTTGTAGATTTTATTTTTCACTTTGACATTATGGACTTTTCTTGTGTTGATCAGTGGCAAACAGCGCTTAGCGTTGAGGCCAAAAAGCTCTATTTTGGTCTCATCAGACCATAGAATCTTCTTCCACTTGGTCTCAGAGTCTCCCACATGCCTTCTGGGAAACTCTAGCCGAGATTTGATGCGAGTTTTTTTCAACAATAGCTTTCTTTTTGCCACTCTCCCATAAAGGCCAGTTTTGTGAAGCACCCGGGCTATTGTTGCCATATGTACAGTGTCTCCCAGCTCAGCCGTGGAACACTGTATCTCCTTTAGAGTTGCCATAGGCCTCTTGGTGGCCTTCCTGACTAGTTCCCTATACGCCTGGATACTCCGTTTTTGAGGGCGGCCTGTTCTAGACAGATTCACAGTTGTGCCATATTCTCTCCATTTCTTAATAATGGACTTTACTGTGCTCTGAGAGGATATTCAATGCCTTGGAAATGTTCTTATATCCTACCCCTGATTGGTGCTTTTGAAGAACCTTATTCCGGATTTGCTTTGAATGTTCCTTCATCTTCATGATGTAGTTTTTGTTAGGAAATGTACTAACCAACTGTGGGACCTCCCAGAGACAGGTGTATTTAACCTGAAATCATGTGAAACACCTTAATTGCACACAGGTGGACTCCATTCAACTAATTATGTGACTTCTAAAGACAATTGGTTGCACCAGAGCTTATTTAGATGTGTCATAGCAAAGGGGGTGATTACTTATGCAATCAATTATTTTCTGTTTTATATTTGTAATTAATTTAGAACAATTTGTAGATTTTATTTTTCACTTTGACATTATGGACTTTTCTTGTGTTGATCAGTGGCAAATATAGCGCTTAGCGTTGAGGCCAAAAAGCTCTATTTTGGTCTCATCAGACCATAGAATCTTCTTCCACTTGGTCTCAGAGTCTCCCACATGCCTTCTGGGAAACTCTAGCTGAGATTTGATGCGAGTTTTTTTCAACAATGGCTTTCTTTTAGCCACTCTCCCATAAAGGCCAGTTTTGTGAAGCACCCGGGCTATTGTTGCCATATGCACAGTGTCTCCCAGCTCAGCCGTGGAACACTGTAACTCCTTTAGAGTTGCCATAGGCCTCTTGGTGGCCTCCCTGACTAGTGCCCTATACGCCCGGATACTCCGTTTTTGAGGACGGCCTGTTCTAGACAGATTCACAGTTGTGCCATATTCTCTCCATTTCTTAATAATGGACTTTACTGTGCTCTGAGAGGATATTCAATGCCTTGGAAATGTTCTTATATCCTACCCCTGATTGGTGCTTTTGAAGAACCTTATTCTGGATTTGCTTTGAATGTTCCTTCATCTTCATGATGTAGTTTTTGTTAGGAAATGTACTAACCAACTGTGGGACCTCCCAGAGACAGGTGTATTTAACCTGAAATCATGTGAAACACCTTAATTGCACACAGGTGGACTCCATTCAACTAATTATGTGACTTCTAAAGACAATTGGTTGCACCAGAGCTTATTTTGGTGTGTCATAGCAAAGGGGGTGAATACTTATGCAATCAATTATTTTCTGTTTTATATTTGTAATTAATTTAGAACAATTTGTAGATTTTATTTTTCACTTTGACATTATGGACTTTTCTTGTGTTGATCAGTGGCAAACATAGCGCTTAGCGTTGAGGCCAAAAAGCTCTATTTTGGTCTCATCAGACCATAGAATCTTCTTCCACTTGGTCTCAGAGTCTCCCACATGCCTTCTGGGAAACTCTAGCTGAGATTTGGTGCGAGTTTTTTTCAACAATGGCTTTCTGTTTGCCACTCTCCCATAAAGGCCAGTTTTGTGAAGCACCCGGGCTATTGTTGCCATATGCACAGTGTCTCCCAGCTCAGCCGTGGAACACTGTAACTCCTTTAGAGTTGCCATAGGCCTCTTGGTGGCCTCCCTGACTAGTGCCCTATACGCCCGGATACTCCGTTTTTGAGGACGGCCTGTTCTAGACAGATTCACAGTTGTGCCATATTCTCTCCATTTCTTAATAATGGACTTTACTGTGCTCTGAGAGGATATTCAATGCCTTGGAAAAGTTCTTATATCCTACCCCTGATTGGTGCTTTTGAAGAACCTCATTTCGGATTTGCTTTGAATGTTCCTTCATCTTCATGATGTAGTTTTTGTTAGGAAATGTACTAACCAACTGTGGGACCTCCCAGAGACAGGTGTATTTAACCTGAAATCATGTGAAACACCTTAATTGCACACAGGTGGACTCCATTCAACTAATTATGTGACTTCTAAAGACAATTGGTTGCACCAGAGCTTATTTAGGTGTGTCATAGCAAAGGGGGTGAATACTTATGCAATCAATTATTTTCTGTTTTATATTTGTAATTAATTTAGAAAAATTTGTAGATTTTATTTTTCACTTTGACATTATGGACTTTTCTTGTGTTGATCAGTGGCAAACATAGCACTTAGCGTTGAGGCCAAAAAGCTCTATTTTGGTCTCATCAGACCATAGAATCTTCTTCCACTTGGTCTCAGAGTCTCCCACATGCCTTCTGGGAAACTCTAGCCGAGATTTGATGCGAGTTTTTTTCAACAATGGCTTTCTTTTTGCCACTCTCCCATAAAGGCCAGTTTTGTGAAGCACCCGGGCTATTGTTGCCATATGCACAGTGTCTCCCAGCTCAGCCGTGGAACACTGTAACTCCTTTAGAGTTGCCATAGGCCTCTTGGTGGCCTCCCTGACTAGTGCACATCTCGCCCGGATACTCCGTTTTTGAGGACGGCCTGTTCTAGACAGATTCACAGTTGTGCCATATTCTCTCCATTTCTTAATAATGGACTTTACTGTGCTCTGAGAGGATATTCAATGCCTTGGAAATGTTCTTATATCCTACCCCTGATTGGTGCTTTTGAAGAACCTTATTCCGGATTTGCTTTGAATGTTCCTTCATCTTCATGATGTAGTTTTTGTTAGGAAATGTACTAACCAACTGTGGGACCTCCCAGAGACAGGTGTATTTAACCTGAAATCATGTGAAACACCTTAATTGCACACAGGTGGACTCCATTCAACTAATTATGTGATTTCTAAAGACAATTGGTTGCACCAGAGCTTATTTAGGTGTGTCATAGCAAAGGGGGTGAATACTTATGCAATCAATTATTTTCTGTTTTAGATTTGTAATTAATTTAGAACAATTTGTAGATTTTATTTTTCACTTTGACATTATGGACTTTTCTTGTGTTGATCAGTGGCAAACATAGCGCTTAGCGTTGAGGCCAAAAAGCTCTATTTTGGTCTCATCAGACCATAGAATCTTCTTCCACTTGGTCTCAGAGTCTCCCACATGCCTTCTGGGAAACTAGCCGAGATTTGATGCGAGTTTTTTTCAACAATGGCTTTCTTTTTGCCACTCTCCCATAAAGGCCAGTTTTGTGAAGCACCCGGGCTATTGTTACCATATGCACAGTGTCTCCCAGCTCAGCCGTGGAACACTGTAACTCCTTTAGAGTTGCCATAGGCCTCTTGGTGGCCTCCCTGACTAGTGCACATCTCGCCCGGATACTCCGTTTTTGAGGACGGCCTGTTCTAGACAGATTCACAGTTGTGCCATATTCTCTCCATTTCTTAATAATGGACTTTTCTGTGCTCTGAGAGGATATTCAATGCCTTGGAAATGTTCTTATATCCTACCACTGATTGGTGCTTTTGAAGAACCTTATTCCGGATTTGCTTTGAATGTTCCTTCATCTTCATGATGTAGTTTTTGTTAGGAAATGTACTAACCAACTGTGGGACCTCCCAGAGACAGGTGTATTTAACCTGAAATCATGTGAAACAGCTTAATTGCACACAGGAGGACTCCATTCAACTAATTATGTGACTTCTAAAGACAACTGGTTGCACCAGAGCTTATTTTGGTGTGTCATAGCAAAGGGGGTGAATACTTATGCAATCAATTATTTTCTGTTTTATATTTGTAATTAATTTAGAACAATTTGTAGATTTTATTTTTCACTTTGACATTATGGACTTTTCTTGTGTTGATCAGTGGCAAACATAGCGCTTAGCGTTGAGGCCAAAAAGCTCTATTTTGGTCTCATCAGACCATAGAATCTTCTTCCACTTGGTCTCAGAGTCTCCCACATGCCTTCTGGGAAACTCTAGCCGAGATTTGATGCGAGTTCTTTTCAACAATGGCTTTCTTTTTGCCACTCTCCCATAAAGGCCAGTTTTGTGAAGCACCCGGGCTATTGTTACCATATGCACAGTGTCTCCCAGCTCAGCCGTGGAACACTGTAACTCCTTTAGAGTTGCCATAGGCCTCTTGGTGGCCTCCCTGACTAGTGCACATCTCGCCCGGATACTCCGTTTTTGAGGACGGCCTGTTCTAGACAGATTCACAGTTGTGCCATATTCTCTCCATTTCTTAATAATGGACTTTACTGTGCTCTGAGAGGATATTCAATGCCTTGGAAATGTTCTTATATCCTACCCCTGATTGGTGCTTTTGAAGAACCTTATTCCGGATTTGCTTTGAATGTTCCTTCATCTTCATGATGTAGTTTTTGTTAGGAAATGTACTAACCAACTGTGGGACCTCCCAGAGACAGGTGTATTTAACCTGAAATCATGTGAAACACCTTAATTGCACACAGGTGGACTCCATTCAACTAATTATGTGACTTCTAAAGACAATTGGTTGCACCAGAGCTTATTTAGGTGTGTCATAGCAAAGGGGGTGAATACTTATGCAATCAATTATTTTCTGTTTTATATTTGTAATTAATTTAGAACAATTTGTAGATTTTATTTTTCACTTTGACATTATGGACTTTTCTTGTGTTGATCAGTGGCAAACATAGCGCTTAGCGTTGAGGCCAAAAAGCTCTATTTTGGTCTCATCAGACCATAGAATCTTCTTCCACTTGGTCTCAGAGTCTCCCACATGCCTTCTGGGAAACTCTAGCCGAGATTTGATGCGAGTTTTTTTCAACAATAGCTTTCTTTTTGCCACTCTCCCATAAAGGCCAGTTTTGTGAAGCACCCGGGCTATTGTTGCCATATGTACAGTGTCTCCCAGCTCAGCCGTGGAACACTGTAACTCCTTTAGAGTTGCCATAGGCCTCTTGGTGGCCTCCCTGACTAGTTCCGTATACGCCTGGAAACTCCGTTTTTGAGGGCGGCCTGTTCTAGACAGATTCACAGTTGTGCCATATTCTCTCCATTTCTTAATAATGGACTTTACTGTGCTCTGAGAGGATATTCAATGCCTTGAAAATGTTCTTATATCCTACCCCTGATTGGTGCTTTTGAAGAACCTTATTCCGGATTTGCTTTGAATGTTCCTTCATCTTCATGATGTAGTTTTTGTTAGGAAATGTACTAACCAACTGTGGGACCTCCCAGAGACAGGTGTATTTAACCTGAAATCATGTGAAACACCTTAATTGCACACAGGTGGACTCCATTCAACTAATTATGTGACTTCTAAAGACAATTGGTTGCACCAGAGCTTATTTAGGTGTGTCATAGCAAAGGGGGTGAATACTTATGCAATCAATTATTTTCTGTTTTATATTTGTAATTAATTTAGAACAATTTGTAGATTTTATTTTTCACTTTGACATTATGGACTTTTCTTGTGTTGATCAGTGGCAAACATAGCGCTTAGCGTTGAGGCCAAAAAGCTCTATTTTGGTCTCATCAGACCATAGAATCTTCTTCCACTTGGTCTCAGAGTCTCCCACATGCCTTCTGGGAAACTCTAGCCGAGATTTGATGCGAGTTTTTTTTCAACAATGGCTTTCTTTTTGCCACTTTCCCAGAAAGGCCAGTTTTGTGAAGCACCCGGGCTATTGTTGCCATATGCACATTGTCTCCCAGCTCAGTTGTGGAACACTGTAACTCCTTTAGAGTTGCCATAGGCCTCTTGGTGGCCTCCCTGACTAGTGCACTTCTCGCCCGGATACTCAGTTTTTGAGGACGGCCTGTTCTAGACAGTTTCACAGTTGTGCCATATTCTCTCCATTTCTTAATAATGGACTTTACTGTGCTCTGAGAGGATATTCAATGCCTTGGAAATGTTCTTATATCCTACCCCTGATTGGTGCTTTTGAAGAACCTTATTCCGGATTTGCTTTGAATGTTCCTTCATCTTCATGATGTAGTTTTTGTTAGGAAATGTACTAACCAACTGTGGGACCTCCCAGAGACAGGTGTATTTAACCTGAAATCATGTGAAACACCTTAATTGCACACAGGTGGACTCCATTCAACTAATTATGTGACTTCTAAAGACAATTGGTTGCACCAGAGCTTATTTAGGTGTGTCATAGCAAAGGGGGTGAATACTTATGCAATCAATTATTTTCTGTTTTATATTTGTAATTAATTTAGAACAATTTGTAGATTTTATTTTTCACTTTGACATTATGGACTTTTCTTGTGTTGATCAGTGGCAAACATAGCGCTTAGCGTTGAGGCCAAAAAGCTCTATTTTGGTCTCATCAGACCATAGAATCTTCTTCCACTTGGTCTCAGAGTCTCCCACATGCCTTCTGGGAAACTCTAGCCGAGATTTGATGCGAGTTTTTTTCAACAATAGCTTTCTTTTTGCCACTCTCCCATAAAGGCCAGTTTTGTGAAGCACCCGGGCTATTGTTGCCATATGTACAGTGTCTCCCAGCTCAGCCGTGGAACACTGTAACTCCTTTAGAGTTGCCATAGGCCTCTTGGTGGCCTCCCTGACTAGTTCCGTATACGCCTGGAAACTCCGTTTTTGAGGGCGGCCTGTTCTAGACAGATTCACAGTTGTGCCATATTCTCTCCATTTCTTAATAATGGACTTTACTGTGCTCTGAGAGGATATTCAATGCCTTGAAAATGTTCTTATATCCTACCCCTGATTGGTGCTTTTGAAGAACCTTATTCCGGATTTGCTTTGAATGTTCCTTCATCTTCATGATGTAGTTTTTGTTAGGAAATGTACTAACCAACTGTGGGACCTCCCAGAGACAGGTGTATTTAACCTGAAATCATGTGAAACACCTTAATTGCACACAGGTGGACTCCATTCAACTAATTATGTGACTTCTAAAGACAATTGGTTGCACCAGAGCTTATTTAGGTGTGTCATAGCAAAGGGGGTGAATACTTATGCAATAAATTATTTTCTGTTTTATATTTGTAATTAATTTAGAACAATTTGTAGATTTTATTTTTCACTTTGACATTATGGACTTTTCTTGTGTTGATCAGTGGCAAACATAGCGCTTAGCGTTGAGGCCAAAAAGCTCTATTTTGGTCTCATCAGACCATAGAATCTTCTTCCACTTGGTCTCAGAGTCTCCCACATGCCTTCTGGGAAACTCTAGCCGAGATTTGATGCGAGTTTTTTTTCAACAATGGCTTTCTTTTTGCCACTTTCCCAGAAAGGCCAGTTTTGTGAAGCACCCGGGCTATTGTTGCCATATGCACAGTGTCTCCCAGCTCAGTTGTGGAACACTGTAACTCCTTTAGAGTTGCCATAGGCCTCTTGGTGGCCTCCCTGACTAGTGCACTTCTCGCCCGGATACTCAGTTTTTGAGGACGGCCTGTTCTAGACAGTTTCACAGTTGTGCCATATTCTCTCCATTTCTTAATAATGGACTTTACTGTGCTCTGAGAGGATATTCAATGCCTTGGAAATGTTCTTATATCCTACCCCTGATTGGTGCTTTTGAAGAACCTTATTCCGGATTTGCTTTGAATGTTCCTTCATCTTCATGATGTAGTTTTTGTTAGGAAATGTACTAACCAACTGTGGGACCTCCCAGAGACAGGTGTATTTAACCTGAAATCATGTGAAACACCTTAATTGCACACAGGTGGACTCCATTCAACTAATTATGTGACTTCTAAAGACAATTGGTTGCACCAGAGCTTATTTAGGTGTGTCATAGCAAAGGGGGTGAATACTTATGCAATCAATTATTTTCTGTTTTATATTTGTAATTAATTTAGAACAATTTGTAGATTTTATTTTTCACTTTGACATTATGGACTTTTCTTGTGTTGATCAGTGGCAAACATAGCGCTTAGCGTTGAGGCCAAAAAGCTCTATTTTGGTCTCATCAGACCATAGAATCTTCTTCCACTTGGTCTCAGAGTCTCCCACATGCCTTCTGGGAAACTCTAGCCGTGATTTGATGCGAGTTTTTTTCAACAATGGCTTTCTTTTTGCCACTCTCCCATAAAGGCCAGTTTTGTGAAGCACCCGGGCTATTGTTGCCATATGCACAGTGTCTCCCAGCTCAGCCGTGGAACACTGTAACTCCTTTAGAGTTGCCATAGGCCTCTTGGTGGCCTCCCTGACTAGTGCCCTATACGCCCGGATACTCCGTTTTTGAGGACGGCCTGTTGTAGACAGATTCACAGTTGTGCCATATTCTCTCCATTTCTTAATAATGGACTTTACTGTGCTCTGAGAGGATATTCAATGCCTTGGAAATGTTCTTATATCCTACCCCTGATTGGTGCTTTTGAAGAACCTTATTCTGGATTTGCTTTGAATGTTCCTTCATCTTCATGATGTCGTTTTTGTTAGGAAATGTACTAACCAACTGTGGGACCTCCCAGAGACAGGTGTATTTAACCTGAAATCATGTGAAACACCTTAATTGCACACAGGTGGACTCCATTCAACTAATTATGTGACTTCTAAAGACAATTGGTTGCACCAGAGCTTATTTAGATGTGTCATAGCAAAGGGGGTGATTACTTATGCAATCAATTATTTTCTGTTTTATATTTGTAATTAATTTAGAACAATTTGTAGATTTTATTTTTCACTTTGACATTATGGACTTTTCTTGTGTTGATCAGTGGCAAACATAGCGCTTAGCGTTGAGGCCAAAAAGCTCTATTTTGGTCTCATCAGACCATAGAATCTTCTTCCACTTGGTCTCAGAGTCTCCCACATGCCTTCTGGGAAACTCTAGCCGAGATTTGATGCGAGTTTTTTTCAACAATGGCTTTCTTTTTGCCACTCTCCCATAAAGGCCAGTTTTGTGAAGCACCCGGGCTATTGTTGCCATATGCACAGTGTCTCCCAGCTCAGCCGTGGAACACTGTAACTCCTTTAGAGTTGCCATAGGCCTCTTGGTGGCCTCCCTGACTAGTGCCCTATACGCCCGGATACTCCGTTGTTGAGGACGGCCTGTTCTAGACAGATTCACAGTTGTGCCATATTCTCTCCATTTCTTAATAATGGACTTTACTGTGCTCTGAGAGGATATTCAATGCCTTGGAAATGTTCTTATATCCTACCCCTGATTGGTGCTTTTGAAGAACCTTATTCCGGATTTGCTTTGAATGTTCCTTCATCTTCATCATGTAGTTTTTGTTAGGAAATGTACTAACCAACTGTGGGACCTCCCAGAGACAGGTGTATTTAACCTGAAATCATGTGAAACACCTTAATTACACACAGGTGGACTCCATTCAACTAATTATGTGACTTCTAAAGACAATTGGTTGCACCAGAGCTTATTTAGGTGTGTCATAGCAAAGGGGGTGAATACTTATGCAATCAATTATTTTCTGTTTTATATTTGTAATTAATTTAGAACAATTTGTAGATTTTATTTTTCACTTTGACATTATGGACTTTTCTTGTGTTGATCAGTGGCAAACATAGCGCTTAGCGTTGAGGCCAAAAAGCTCTATTTTGGTCTCATCAGACCATAGAATCTTCTTCCACTTGGTCTCAGAGTCTCCCACATGCCTTCTGGGAAACTCTAGCTGAGATTTGATGCGAGTTTTTTTCAGCAATGGCTTTCTTTTTGCCACTCTCCCATAAAGGCCAGTTATGTGAAGCACCCGGGCTATTGTTGCCACATGCACAGTGTCTCCCAGCTCAGCCGTGGAACACTGTAACTCCTTTAGAGTTGCCATAGGCCTCTTGGTGGCCTCCCTGACTAATGCCCTATACGCCCGGATACTCCGTTTTTGAGGACGGCCTGTTCTAGACAGATTCACAGTTGTGCCATATTCTCTCCATTTCTTAATAATGGACTTTACTGTGCTCTGAGAGGATATTCAATGCCTTGGAAATGTTCTTATGTCCTACCCCTGATTGGTGCTTTTGAAGAACCTTATTCCGGATTTGCTTTGAATGTTCCTTCATCTTCATCATGTAGTTTTTGTTAGGAAATGTACTAACCAACTGTGGGACCTCCCAGAGACAGGTGTATTTAACCTGAAATCATGTGAAACACCTTAATTGCACACAGGTGGACTCCATTCAACTAATTATGTGACTTCTAAAGACAATTGGTTGCACCAGAGCTTATTTGGGTGTGTCATAGCAAAGGGGGTGAATACTTATGCAATCAATTATTTTCTGTTTTATATTTGTAATTAATTTAGAACAATTTGTAGATTTTATTTTTTACTTTGACATTATGGACTTTTCTTGTGTTGATCAGTGGCAAACATAGCGCTTAGCGTTGAGGCCAAAAAGCTCTATTTTGGTCTCATCAGACCATAGAATCTTCTTCCACTTGGTCTCAGAGTCTCCCACATGCCTTCTGGGAAACTCTAGCCGAGATTTGATGCAAGTTTTTTTTCAACAATGGCTTTCTTTTTGCCACTCTCCCATAAAGGCCAGTTTTGTGAAGCACCCGGGCTATTGTTGCCATATGCACAGTGTCTCCCAGCTCAGCCGTGGAACACTGTAACTCCTTTAGAGTTGCCATAGGCCTCTTGGTGGCCTCCCTGACTAGTGCCCTATACGCCCGGATACTCTGTTTTTGAGGACGGCCTGTTCTAGACAGATTCACAGTTGTGCCATATTCTCTCCATTTCTTAATAATGGACTTTACTGTGCTCTGAGAGGATATTCAATGCCTTGGAAATGTTCTTATATCCTACCCCTGATTGGTGCTTTTGAAGAACCTTATTCCGGATTTGCTTTGAATGTTCCTTCATCTTCATCATGTAGTTTTTGTTAGGAAATGTACTAACCAACTGTGGGACCTCCCAGAGACAGGTGTATTTAACCTGAAATCATGTGAAACACCTTAATTGCACACAGGTGGACTCCATTCAACTAATTATGTGACTTCTAAAGACAATTGGTTGCACCAGAGCTTATTTAGGTGTGTCATAGCAAAGGGGGTGAATACTTATGCAATCAATTATTTTCTGTTTTATATTTGTAATTAATTTAGAACAATTTGTAGATTTTATTTTTCACTTTGACATTATGGACTTTTCTTGTGTTGATCAGTGGCAAACATAGCGCTTAGCGTTGAGGCCAAAAAGCTCTATTTTGGTCTCATCAGACCATAGAATCTTCTTCCACTTGGTCTCAGAGTCTCCCACATGCCTTCTGGGAAACTCTAGCTGAGATTTGATGCGAGTTTTTTTCAGCAATGGCTTTCTTTTTGCCACTCTCCCATAAAGGCCAGTTTTGTGAAGCACCCGGGCTATTGTTGCCACATGCACAGTGTCTCCCAGCTCAGCCGTGGAACACTGTAACTCCTTTAGAGTTGCCATAGGCCTCTTGGTGGCCTCCCTGACTAGTGCCCTATACGCCCGGATACTCCGTTTTTGAGGACGGCCTGTTCTAGACAGATTCACAGTTGTGCCATATTCTCTCCATTTCTTAATAATGGACTTTACTGTGCTCTGAGAGGATATTCAATGCCTTGGAAATGTTCTTATATCCTACCCCTGATTGGTGCTTTTGAAGAACCTCATTCCGGATTTGCTTTGAATGTTCCTTCATCTTCATGATGTAGTTTTTGTTAGGAAATGTACTAACCAACTGTGGGACCTCCCAGAGACAGGTGTATTTAACCTGAAATCATGTGAAACACCTTAATTGCACACAGGTGGACTCCATTCAACTAATTATGTGACTTCTAAAGACAATTGGTTGCACCAGAGCTTATTTTGGTGTGTCATAGCAAAGGGGGTGAATACTTATGCAATCAATTATTTTCTGTTTTATATTTGTAATTAATTTAGAACAATTTGTAGATTTTATTTTTCACTTTGACATTATGGACTTTTCTTGTGTTGATCAGTGGCAAACATAGCGCTTAGCGTTGAGGCCAAAAAGCTCTATTTTGGTCTCATCAGACCATAGAATCTTCTTCCACTTGGTCTCAGAGTCTCCCACATGCCTTCTGGGAAACTCTAGCCGAGATTTGATGCGAGTTTTTTTCAACAATGGCTTTCTTTTTGCCACTCTCCCATAAAGGCCAGTTTTGTGAAGCACCCGGGCTATTGTTGCCATATGCACAGTGTCTCCCAGCTCAGCCGTGGAACACTGTAACTCCTATAGAGTTGCCATAGGCCTCTTGGTGGCCTCCCTGACTAGTGCACTTCTCGCCCGGATACTCCGTTTTTGAGGACAGCCTGTTCTAGACAGATTCACAGTTGTGCCATATTCTCTCCATTTCTTAATAATGGACTTTACTGTGCTCTGAGAGGATATTCAATGCCTTGGAAATGTTCTTATATCCTACCCCTGATTGGTGCTTTTGAAGAACCTTATTCCGGATTTGCTTTGAATGTTCCTTCATCTTCATGATGTAGTTTTTGTTAGGAAATGTACTAACCAACTGTGGGACCTCCCAGAGACAGGTGTATTTAACCTGAAATCATGTGAAACACCTTAATTGCACACAGGTGGACTCCATTAAACTAATTATGTGACTTCTAAAGACAACTGGTTGCACCAGAGCTTATTTAGGTGTGTCATAGCAAAGGGGGTGAATACTTATGCAATCAATTATTTTCTGTTTTATATTTGTAATTAATTTAGAACAATTTGTAGATTTTATTTTTCACTTTGACATTATGGACTTTTCTTGTGTTGATCAGTGGCAAACATAACGCTTAGCGTTGAGGCCAAAAAGCTCTATTTTGGTCTCATCAGACCATAGAATCTTCTTCCACTTGGTCTCAGAGTCTCCCACATGCCTTCTGGGAAACTCTAGCCGAGATTTGATGCGAGTTCTTTTCAACAATGGCTTTCTTTTTGCCACTCTCCCATAAAGGCCAGTTTTGTGAAGCACCCGGGCTATTGTTGCCATATGCACAGTGTCTCCCAGCTCAGCCGTGGAACACTGTAACTCCTTTAGAGTTGCCATAGGCCTCTTGGTGGCCTCCCTGACTAGTGCCCTATACGCCCGGATACTCCGTTTTTGAGGACGGCCTGTTCTAGACAGATTCATAGTTGTGCCATATTCTCTCCATTTCTTAATAATGGACTTTACTGTGCTCTGAGAGGATATTCAATGCCTTGGAAATGTTCTTATATCCTACCCCTGATTGGTGCTTTTGAAGAACCTTATTCCGGATTTGCTTTGAATGTTCCTTCATCTTCATCATGTAGTTTTTGTTAGGAAATGTACTAACCAACTGTGGGACCTCCCAGAGACAGGTGTATTTAACCTGAAATCATGTGAAACACCTCAATTGCACACAGGTGGACTCCATTCAACTAATTATGTGACTTCTAAAGACAATTGGTTGCACCAGAGCTTATTTAGGTGTGTCATAGCAAAGGGGGTGAATACTTATGCAATCAATTATTTTCTGTTTTATATTTGTAATTAATTTAGAATAATTTGTAGATTTTATTTTTCACTTTGACATTATGGACTTTTCTTGTGTTGATCAGTGGCAAACATAGCGCTTAGTGTTGAGGCCAAAAAGATCTATTTTGGTCTCATCAGACCATAGAATCTTCTTCCACTTGGTCTCAGAGTCTCCCACATGCCTTCTGGGAAACTCTAGCCGAGATTTGATGCGAGTTTTTTTCAACAATGGCTTTCTTTTTGCAACTCTCCCATAAAGGCCAGTTTTGTGAAGCACCCGGGCTATTGTTGCCATATGCACAGTGTCTCCCAGCTCAGCCGTGGAACACTGTAACTCCTTTAGAGTTGCCATAGGCCTCTTGGTGGCCTCCCTGACTAGTGCCCTATACGCCCGGATACTCCGTTTATGAGGATGGCCTGTTCTAGACAGATTAACAGTTGTGCCATATTCTCTCCGTTGCTTAATAATGGACTTTACTGTGCTGTGAGAGGATATTCAATGCCTTGGAAATGTTCTTATATCCTACCCCTGATTGGTGCTTTTGAAGAACCTTATTCCGGATTTGCTTTGAATGTTCCTTCATCTTCATGATGTAGTTTTTGTTAGGAAATGTACTAACCAACTGTGGGACCTCCCAGAGACAGGTGTATTTAACCTGAAATCATGTGAAACACCTTAATTGCACACAGGTGGACTCCATTCAACTAATTATGTGACTTCTAAAGACAATTGGCTGCACCAGAGCTTATTTAGGTGTGTCATAGCAAAGGGGGTGAATACTTATGCAATCAATTATTTTCTGTTTTATATTTGTAATTAATTTAGAACAATTTGTAGATTTTATTTTTCACTTTGACATTATGGACTTTTCTTGTGTTGATCAGTGGCAAACATAGCGCTTAGTGTTGAAGCCAAAAAGCTCTATTTTGGTCTCATCAGACCATAGAATCTTCTTCCACTTGGTCTCAGAGTCTCCCACATGCCTTCTGGGAAACTCTAGCCAAGATTTTATGCAAGTTTTTTTCAACAATGGCTTTCTTTTTGCCACTCTCCCATAAAGGCCAGTTTTGTGAAGCACCCGGGCTATTATTGCCATATGCACAGTGTCTCCCAGCTCAGCCGTGGAACACTGTAACTCCTTTAGAGTTGCCATAGGCCTCTTGGTGGCCTCCCTGACTAGTGCCCTATACGCCCGGATACTCCGTTTATGAGGACGGCCTGTTCTAGACAGATTCACAGTTGTGCCATATTCTCTCCGTTGCTTAATAATGGACTTTACTGTGCTGTGAGAGGATATTCAATGCCTTGGAAATGTTCTTATATCCTACCCCTGATTGGTGCTTTTGAAGAACCTTATTCCGGATTTGCTTTGAATGTTCCTTCATCTTCATGATGTCGTTTTTGTTAGGAAATGTACTAACCAACTGTGGGACCTCCCAGAGACAGGTGTATTTAACCTGAAATCATGTGAAATACCTTCATTGCACACAGGTGGACTCAATTCAACTAATTATGTGACTTCTAAAGACAACTGGTTGCACCAGAGCTTATTTAGGTGTGTCATAGCAAAGGGGGTGAATACTTATGCAATCAATTATTTTCTGTTTTATATTTGTAATTAATTTAGAACAATTTGTAGATTTTATTTTTCACTTTGACATTATGGACTTTTCTTGTGTTGATCAGTGGCAAACATAGCGCTTAGCGTTGAGGCCAAAAAGCTCTATTTTGGTCTCATCAGACCATAGAATCTTCTTCCACTTGGTCTCAGAGTCTCCCACATGCCTTCTGGGAAACTCTAGCCGAGATTTGATGCGAGTTTTTTTCAACAATGGCTTTCTTTTTGCCACTCTCCCATAAAGGCCAGTTTTGTGAAGCACCCGGGCTATTGTTGCCATATGCACAGTGTCTCCCAGCTCAGCTGTGGAACACTTTAACTCCTTTAGAGTTGCCATAGGCCTCTTGGTGGCCTCCCTGACTAGTGCCCTATACGCCCGGATACTCCGTTTTTGAGGACGGCCTGTTCTAGACAGATTCACAGTTGTGCCATATTCTCTCCATTTCTTAATAATGGACTTTACTGTGCTCTGAGATGATATTCAATGCCTTGGAAATGTTCTTATATCCTACCCCTGATTGGTGCTTTTGAAGAACCTTATTCCGGATTTGCTTTGAATGTTCCTTCATCTTCATGATGTAGTTTTTGTTAGGAAATGTACTAACCAACTGTGGGACCTCCCAGA
Source organism: Acipenser ruthenus (assembly GCF_902713425.1). Lineage (NCBI taxonomy): Eukaryota > Metazoa > Chordata > Actinopteri > Acipenseriformes > Acipenseridae > Acipenser > Acipenser ruthenus. Next base: position 238,176 of record NW_026707576.1, read on the forward strand.
GACAGGTGTATTTAACCTGAAATCATGTGAAACACCTTAATTGCACACAGGTGGACTCCATTCAACTAATTATGTGACTTCTAAAGACAATTGGCTGCACCAGAGCTTATTTAGGTGTGTCATAGCAAAGGGGGTGAATACTTATGCAATCAATTATTTTCTGTTTTATATTTGTAATTAATTTAGAACAATTTGTAGATTTTATTTTTCACTTTGACATTATGGACTTTTCTTGTGTTGATCAGTGGCAAACATAGCGCTTAGTGTTGAAGCCAAAAAGCTCTATTTTGGTCTCATCAGACCATAGAATCTTCTTCCACTTGGTCTCAGAGTCTCCCACATGCCTTCTGGGAAACTCTAGCCAAGATTTTATGCAAGTTTTTTTCAACAATGGCTTTCTTTTTGCCACTCTCCCATAAAGGCCAGTTTTGTGAAGCACCCGGGCTATTATTGCCATATGCACAGTGTCTCCCAGCTCAGCCGTGGAACACTGTAACTCCTTTAGAGTTGCCATAGGCCTCTTGGTGGCCTCCCTGACTAGTGCCCTATACGCCCGGATACTCCGTTTATGAGGACGGCCTGTTCTAGACAGATTCACAGTTGTGCCATATTCTCTCCGTTGCTTAATAATGGACTTTACTGTGCTGTGAGAGGATATTCAATGCCTTGGAAATGTTCTTATATCCTACCCCTGATTGGTGCTTTTGAAGAACCTTATTCCGGATTTGCTTTGAATGTTCCTTCATCTTCATGATGTAGTTTTTGTTAGGAAATGTACTAACCAACTGTGGGACCTCCCAGAGACAGGTGTATTTAACCTGAAATCATGTGAAATACCTTCATTGCACACAGGTGGACTCAATTCAACTAATTATGTGACTTCTAAAGACAACTGGTTGCACCAGAGCTTATTTAGGTGTGTCATAGCAAAGGGGGTGAATACTTATGCAATCAATTATTTTCTGTTTTATATTTGTAATTAATTTAGAACAATTTGTAGATTTTATTTTTCACTTTGACATTATGGACTTTTCTTGTGTTGATCAGTGGCAAACATAGCGCTTAGCGTTGAGGCCAAAAAGCTCTATTTTGGTCTCATCAGACCATAGAATCTTCTTCCACTTGGTCTCAGAGTCTCCCACATGCCTTCTGGGAAACTCTAGCCGAGATTTGATGCGAGTTTTTTTCAACAATGGCTTTCTTTTTGCCACTCTCCCATAAAGGCCAGTTTTGTGAAGCACCCGGGCTATTGTTGCCATATGCACAGTGTCTCCCAGCTCAGCTGTGGAACACTTTAACTCCTTTAGAGTTGCCATAGGCCTCTTGGTGGCCTCCCTGACTAGTGCCCTATACGCCCGGATACTCCGTTTTTGAGGACGGCCTGTTCTAGACAGATTCACAGTTGTGCCATATTCTCTCCATTTCTTAATAATGGACTTTACTGTGCTCTGAGATGATATTCAATGCCTTGGAAATGTTCTTATATCCTACCCCTGATTGGTGCTTTTGAAGAACCTTATTCCGGATTTGCTTTGAATGTTCCTTCATCTTCATGATGTAGTTTTTGTTAGGAAATGTACTAACCAACTGTGGGACCTCCCAGAGACAGGTGTATTTAACCTGAAATCATGTGAAACACCTTAATTGCACACAGGTGGACTCCATTAAACTAATTATGTGACTTCTAAAGACAACTGGTTGCACCAGAGCTTATTTAGGTGTGTCATAGCAAAGGGGGTGAATACTTATGCAATCAATTATTTTCTGTTTTATATTTGTAATTAATTTAGAACAATTTGTAGATTTTATTTTTCACTTTGACATTATGGACTTTTCTTGTGTTGATCAGTGGCAAACATAACGCTTAGTGTTGAGGCCAAAAAGCTCTATTTTGGTCTCATCAGACCATAGAATCTTCTTCCACTTGGTCTCAGAGTCTCCCACATGCCTTCTGGGAAACTCTAGCCGAGATTTGATGCGAGTTCTTTTCAACAATGGCTTTCTTTTTGCCACTCTCCCATAAAGGCCAGTTTTGTGAAGCACCCGGGCTATTGTTGCCATATGCACAGTGTCTCCCAGCTCAGCCGTGGAACACTGTAACTCCTTTAGAGTTGCCATAGGCCTCTTGGTGGCCTCCCTGACTAGTGCCCTATACGCCCGGATACTCCGTTTTTGAGGACGGCCTGTTCTAGACAGATTCACAGTTGTGCCATATTCTCTCCATTTCTTAATAATGGACTTTACTGTGCTCTGAGAGGATATTCAATGCCTTGGAAATGTTCTTATATCCTACCCCTGATTGGTGCTTTTGAAGAACCTTATTCCGGATTTGCTTTGAATGTTCCTTCATCTTCATCATGTAGTTTTTGTTAGGAAATGTACTAACCAACTGTGGGACCTCCCAGAGACAGGTGTATTTAACCTGAAATCATGTGAAACACCTCAATTGCACACAGGTGGACTCCATTCAACTAATTATGTGACTTCTAAAGACAATTGGTTGCACCAGAGCTTATTTAGGTGTGTCATAGCAAAGGGGGTGAATACTTATGCAATCAATTATTTTCTGTTTTATATTTGTAATTAATTTAGAACAATTTGTAGATTTTATTTTTCACTTTGACATTATGGACTTTTCTTGTATTGATCAGTGGCAAACATAGCGCTTAGCGTTGAGGCCAAAAAGCTCTATTTTGGTCTCATCAGACCATAGAATCTTCTTCCACTTGGTCTCAGAGTCTCCCACATGCCTTCTGGGAAACTCTAGCCGAGATTTGATGCGAGTTTTTTTCAACAATGGCTTTCTTTTTGCCACTCTCCCATAAAGGCCAGTTTTGTGAAGCACCCGGGCTATTGTTGCCATATGCACAGTGTCTCCCAGCTCAGCCGTGGAACACTGTAACTCCTTTAGAGTTGCCATAGGCCTCTTGGTGGCCTCCCTGACTAGTGCCCTATACGCCCGGATACTCCGTTTTTGAGGACGGCCTGTTCTAGACAGATTCACAGTTGTGCCATATTCTCTCCATTTCTTAATAATGGACTTTACTGTGCTCTGAGAGGATATTCAATGCCTTGGAAATGTTCTTATATCCTACCCCTGATTGGTGCTTTTGAAGAACCTTATTCCGGATTTGCTTTGAATGTTCCTTCATCTTCATGATGTAGTTTTTGTTAGGAAATGTACTAACCAACTGTGGGACCTCCCAGAGACAGGTGTATTTAACCTTAAATCATGTGAAACACCTTAATTGCACACAGGTGGACTCCACTCAACTAATTATGTGACTTCTAAAGACAATTGGTTGCACCAGAGCTTATTTAGGTGTGTCATAGCAAAGGGGGTGAATACTTATGCAATCAATTATTTTCTGTTTTATATTTGTAATTAATTTAGAACAATTTGTAGATTTTATTTTTCACTTTGACATTATGGACTTTTCTTGTGTTGATCAGTGGCAAACATAGCGCTTAGCGTTGAGGCCAAAAAGCTCTATTTTGGTCTCATCAGACCATAGAATCTTCTTCCACTTGGTCTCAGAGTCTCCCACATGCCTTCTGGGAAACTCTAGCCGAGATTTGATGCAAGTTTTTTTTCAACAATGGCTTTCTTTTTGCCACTCTCCCATAAAGGCCAGTTTTGTGAAGCACCCGGGCTATTGTTGCCATATGCACAGTGTCTCCCAGCTCAGCCGTGGAACACTGTAACTCCTTTAGAGTTGCCATAGGCCTCTTGGTGGCCTCCCTGACTAGTGCCCTATACGCCCGGATACTCTGTTTTTGAGGACGGCCTGTTCTAGACAGATTCACAGTTGTGCCATATTCTCTCCATTTCTTAATAATGGACTTTACTGTGCTCTGAGAGGATATTCAATGCCTTGGAAATGTTCTTATATCCTACCCCTGATTGGTGCTTTTGAAGAACCTTATTCCAGATTTGCTTTGAATGTTCCTTCATCTTCATCATGTAGTTTTTGTTAGGAAATGTACTAACCAACTGTGGGACCTCCCAGAGACAGGTGTATTTAACCTGAAATCATGTGAAACACCTTAATTGCACACAGGTGGACTCCATTCAACTAATTATCTGACTTCTAAAGACAATTGGTTGCACCAGAGCTTATTTAGGTGTGTCATAGCAAAGGGGGTGAATACTTATGCAATCAATTATTTTCTGTTTTATATTTGTAATTAATTTAGAACAATTTGTAGATTTTATTTTTCACTTTGACATTATGGACTTTTCTTGTGTTGATCAGTGGCAAACATAGCGCTTAGCGTTGAGGCCAAAAAGCTCTATTTTGGTCTCATCAGACCATAGAATCTTCTTCCACTTGGTCTCAGAGTCTCCCACATGCCTTCTGGGAAACTCTAGCTGAGATTTGAAGCGAGTTTTTTTCAGCAATGGCTTTCTTTTTGCCACTCTCCCATAAAGGCCAGTTTTGTGAAGCACCCGGGCTATTGTTGCCACATGCACAGTGTCTCCCAGCTCAGCCGTGGAACACTGTAACTCCTTTAGAGTTGCCATAGGCCTCTTGGTGGCCTCCCTGACTAGTGCCCTATACGCCCGGATACTCTGTTTTTGAGGACGGCCTGTTCTAGACAGATTCACAGTTGTGCCATATTCTCTCCATTTCTTAATAATGGACTTTACTGTGCTCTGAGAGGATATTCAATGCCTTGGAAATGTTCTTATATCCTACCCCTGATTGGTGCTTTTGAAGAACCTCATTTCGGATTTGCTTTGAATGTTCCTTCATCTTCATGATGTAGTTTTTGTTAGGAAATGTACTAACCAACTGTGGGACCTCCCAGAGACAGGTGTATTTAACCTGAAACATGTGAAACACCTTAATTGCACACAGGTGGACTCCATTCAACTAATTATGTGACTTCTAAAGACAATTGGTTGCACCAGAGCTTATTTTGGTGTGTCATAGCAAAGGGGGTGAATACTTATGCAATCAATTATTTTCTGTTTTATATTTGTAATTAATTTAGAACAATTTGTAGATTTTATTTTTCACTTTGACATTATGGACTTTTCTTGTGTTGATCAGTGGCAAACATAGCGCTTAGCGTTGAGGCCAAAAAGCTCTATTTTGGTCTCATCAGACGATAGAATCTTCTTCCACTTGGTCTCAGAGTCTCCCACATGCCTTCTGGGAAACTCTAGCCGAGATTTGATGCGAGTTTTTTTCAACAATGGCTTTCTTTTTGCCACTCTCCCATAAAGGCCAGTTTTGTGAAGCACCCGGGCTATTGTTGCCATATGCACAGTGTCTCCCAGCTCAGCCGTGGAACACTGTAACTCCTATAGAGTTGCCATAGGCCTCTTGGTGGCCTCCCTGACTAGTGCACTTCTCGCCCGGATACTCCGTTTTTGAGGACAGCCTGTTCTAGACAGATTCACAGTTGTGCCATATTCTCTCCATTTCTTAATAATGGACTTTACTGTGCTCTGAGAGGATATTCAATGCCTTGGAAATGTTCTTATATCCTACCCCTGATTGGTGCTTTTGAAGAACCTTATTCCGGATTTGCTTTGAATGTTCCTTCATCTTCATGATGTAGTTTTTGTTAGGAAATGTACTAACCAACTGTGGGACCTCCCAGAGACAGGTGTATTTAACCTGAAATCATGTGAAACACCTTAATTGCACACAGGTGGACTCCATTAAACTAATTATGTGACTTCTAAAGACAACTGGTTGCACCAGAGCTTATTTAGGTGTGTCATAGCAAAGGGGGTGAATACTTATGCAATCAATTATTTTCTGTTTTATATTTGTAATTAATTTAGAACAATTTGTAGATTTTATTTTTCACTTTGACATTATGGACTTTTCTTGTGTTGATCAGTGGCAAACATAACGCTTAGCGTTGAGGCCAAAAAGCTCTATTTTGGTCTCATCAGACCATAGAATCTTCTTCCACTTGGTCTCAGAGTCTCCCACATGCCTTCTGGGAAACTCTAGCCGAGATTTGATGCGAGTTCTTTTCAACAATGGCTTTCTTTTTGCCACTCTCCCATAAAGGCCAGTTTTGTGAAGCACCCGGGCTATTGTTGCCATATGCACAGTGTCTCCCAGCTCAGCCGTGGAACACTGTAACTCCTTTAGAGTTGCCATAGGCCTCTTGGTGGCCTCCCTGACTAGTGCCCTATACGCCCGGATACTCCGTTTTTGAGGACGGCCTGTTCTAGACAGATTCACAGTTGTGCCATATTCTCTCCATTTCTTAATAATGGACTTTACTGTGCTCTGAGAGGATATTCAATGCCTTGGAAATGTTCTTATATCCTACCCCTGATTGGTGCTTTTGAAGAACCTTATTCCGGATTTGCTTTGAATGTTCCTTCATCTTCATCATGTAGTTTTTGTTAGGAAATGTACTAACCAACTGTGGGACCTCCCAGAGACAGGTGTATTTAACCTGAAATCATGTGAAACACCTCAATTGCACACAGGTGGACTCCATTCAACTAATTATGTGACTTCTAAAGACAATTGGTTGCACCAGAGCTTATTTAGGTGTGTCATAGCAAAGGGGGTGAATACTTATGCAATCAATTATTTTCTGTTTTATATTTGTAATTAATTTAGAATAATTTGTAGATTTTATTTTTCACTTTGACATTATGGACTTTTCTTGTGTTGATCAGTGGCAAACATAGCGCTTAGTGTTGAGGCCAAAAAGATCTATTTTGGTCTCATCAGACCATAGAATCTTCTTCCACTTGGTCTCAGAGTCTCCCACATGCCTTCTGGGAAACTCTAGCCGAGATTTGATGCGAGTTTTTTTCAACAATGGCTTTCTTTTTGCAACTCTCCCATAAAGGCCAGTTTTGTGAAGGACCCGGGCTATTGTTGCCATATGCACAGTGTCTCCCAGCTCAGCCGTGGAACACTGTAACTCCTTTAGAGTTGCCATAGGCCTCTTGGTGGCCTCCCTGACTAGTGCCCTATACGCCCGGATACTCCGTTTATGAGGATGGCCTGTTCTAGACAGATTCACAGTTGTGCCATATTCTCTCCGTTGCTTAATAATGGACTTTACTGTGCTGTGAGAGGATATTCAATGCCTTGGAAATGTTCTTATATCCTACCCCTGATTGGTGCTTTTGAAGAACCTTATTCCGGATTTGCTTTGAATGTTCCTTCATCTTCATGATGTAGTTTTTGTTAGGAAATGTACTAACCAACTGTGGGACCTCCCAGAGACAGGTGTATTTAACCTGAAATCATGTGAAATACCTTCATTGCACACAGGTGGACTCAATTCAACTAATTATGTGACTTCTAAAGACAACTGGTTGCACCAGAGCTTATTTAGGTGTGTCATAGCAAAGGGGGTGAATACTTATGCAATCAATTATTTTCTGTTTTATATTTGTAATTAATTTAGAACAATTTGTAGATTTTATTTTTCACTTTGACATTATGGACTTTTCTTGTGTTGATCAGTGGCAAACATAGCGCTTAGCGTTGAGGCCAAAAAGCTCTATTTTGGTCTCATCAGACCATAGAATCTTCTTCCACTTGGTCTCAGAGTCTCCCACATGCCTTCTGGGAAACTCTAGCCGAGATTTGATGCGAGTTTTTTTCAACAATGGCTTTCTTTTTGCCACTCTCCCATAAAGGCCAGTTTTGTGAAGCACCCGGGCTATTGTTGCCATATGCACAGTGTCTCCCAGCTCAGCTGTGGAACACTGTAACTCCTTTAGAGTTGCCATAGGCCTCTTGGTGGCCTCCCTGACTAGTGCCCTATACGCCCGGATACTCCGTTTTTGAGGACGGCCTGTTCTAGACAGATTCACAGTTGTGCCATATTCTCTCCATTTCTTAATAATGGACTTTACTGTGCTCTGAGAGGATATTCAATGCCTTGGAAATGTTCTTATATCCTACCCCTGATTGGTGCTTTTGAAGAACCTTATTCCGGATTTGCTTTGAATGTTCCTTCATCTTCATGATGTAGTTTTTGTTAGGAAATGTACTAACCAACTGTGGGACCTCCCAGAGACAGGTGTATTTAACCTGAAATCATGTGAAACACCTCAATTGCACACAGGTGGACTCCATTCAACTAATTATGTGACTTCTAAAGACAATTGGTTGCACCAGAGCTTATTTAGGTGTGTCATAGCAAAGGGGGTGAATACTTATGCAATCAATTATTTTCTGTTTTATATTTGTAATTAATTTAGAACAATTTGTAGATTTTATTTTTCACTTTGACATTATGGACTTTTCTTGTATTGATCAGTGGCAAACATAGCGCTTAGCGTTGAGGCCAAAAAGCTCTATTTTGGTCTCATCAGACCATAGAATCTTCTTCCACTTGGTCTCAGAGTCTCCCACATGCCTTCTGGGAAACTCTAGCCGAGATTTGATGCGAGTTTTTTTCAACAATGGCTTTCTTTTTGCCACTCTCCCATAAAGGCCAGTTTTGTGAAGCACCCGGGCTATTGTTGCCATATGCACAGTGTCTCCCAGCTCAGCCGTGGAACACTGTAACTCCTTTAGAGTTGCCATAGGCCTCTTGGTGGCCTCCCTGACTAGTGCCCTATACGCCCGGATACTCCGTTTTTGAGGACGGCCTGTTCTAGACAGATTCACAGTTGTGCCATATTCTCTCCATTTCTTAATAATGGACTTTACTGTGCTCTGAGAGGATATTCAATGCCTTGGAAATGTTCTTATATCCTACCCCTGATTGGTGCTTTTGAAGAACCTTATTCCGGATTTGCTTTGAATGTTCCTTCATCTTCATGATGTAGTTTTTGTTAGGAAATGTACTAACCAACTGTGGGACCTCCCAGAGACAGGTGTATTTAACCTTAAATCATGTGAAACACCTTAATTGCACACAGGTGGACTCCACTCAACTAATTATGTGACTTCTAAAGACAATTGGTTGCACCAGAGCTTATTTAGGTGTGTCATAGCAAAGGGGGTGAATACTTATGCAATCAATTATTTTCTGTTTTATATTTGTAATTAATTTAGAACAATTTGTAGATTTTATTTTTCACTTTGACATTATGGACTTTTCTTGTGTTGATCAGTGGCAAACATAGCGCTTAGCGTTGAGGCCAAAAAGCTCTATTTTGGTCTCATCAGACCATAGAATCTTCTTCCACTTGGTCTCAGAGTCTCCCACATGCCTTCTGGGAAACTCTAGCCGAGATTTGATGCAAGTTTTTTTTCAACAATGGCTTTCTTTTTGCCACTCTCCCATAAAGGCCAGTTTTGTGAAGCACCCGGGCTATTGTTGCCATATGCACAGTGTCTCCCAGCTCAGCCGTGGAACACTGTAACTCCTTTAGAGTTGCCATAGGCCTCTTGGTGGCCTCCCTGACTAGTGCCCTATACGCCCGGATACTCTGTTTTTGAGGACAGCCTGTTCTAGACAGATTCACAGTTGTGCCATATTCTCTCCATTTCTTAATAATGGACTTTACTGTGCTCTGAGAGGATATTCAATGCCTTGGAAATGTTCTTATATCCTACCCCTGATTGGTGCTTTTGAAGAACCTTATTCCGGATTTGCTTTGAATGTTCCTTCATCTTCATCATGTAGTTTTTGTTAGGAAATGTACTAACCAACTGTGGGACCTCCCAGAGACAGGTGTATTTAACCTGAAATCATGTGAAACACCTTAATTGCACACAGGTGGACTCCATTTAACTAATTATGTGACTTCTAAAGACAACTGGTTGCACCAGAGCTTATTTAGGTGTGTCATAGCAAAGGGGGTGAATACTTATGCAATCAATTATTTTCTGTTTTATATTTGTAATTAATTTAGAACAATTTGTAGATTTTATTTTTCACTTTGACATTATGGACTTTTCTTGTGTTGATCAGTGGCAAACATAGCGCTTAGCGTTGAGGCCAAAAAGCTCTATTTTGGTCTCATCAGACCATAGAATCTTCTTCCACTTGGTCTCAGAGTCTCCCACATGCCTTCTGGGAAACTCTAGCCGAGATTTGATGCAAGTTTTTTTTCAACAATGGCTTTCTTTTTGCCACTCTCCCATAAAGGCCAGTTTTGTGAAGCACCCGGGCTATTGTTGCCATATGCACAGTGTCTCCCAGCTCAGCCGTGGAACACTGTAACTCCTTTAGAGTTGCCATAGGCCTCTTGGTGGCCTCCCTGACTAGTGCCCTATACGCCCGGATACTCTGTTTTTGAGGACGGCCTGTTCTAGACAGATTCACAGTTGTGCCATATTCTCTCCATTTCTTAATAATGGACTTTACTGTGCTCTGAGAGGATATTCAATGCCTTGGAAATGTTCTTATATCCTACCCCTGATTGGTGCTTTTGAAGAACCTTATTCCGGATTTGCTTTGAATGTTCCTTCATCTTCATCATGTAGTTTTTGTTAGGAAATGTACTAACCAACTGTGGGACCTCCCAGAGACAGGTGTATTTAACCTGAAATCATGTGAAACACCTTAATTGCACACAGGTGGACTCCATTCAACTAATTATGTGACTTCTAAAGACAATTGGTTGCACCAGAGCTTATTTAGGTGTGTCATAGCAAAGGGGGTGAATACTTATGCAATCAATTATTTTCTGTTTTATATTTGTAATTAATTTAGAACAATTTGTAGATTTTATTTTTCACTTTGACATTATGGACTTTTCTTGTGTTGATCAGTGGCAAACATAGCGCTTAGCGTTGAGGCCAAAAAGCTCTATTTTGGTCTCATCAGACCATAGAATCTTCTTCCACTTGGTCTCAGAGTCTCCCACATGCCTTCTGGGAAACTCTAGCTGAGATTTGATGCGAGTTTTTTTCAGCAATGGCTTTCTTTTTGCCACTCTCCCATAAAGGCCAGTTTTGTGAAGCACCCGGGCTATTGTTGCCACATGCACAGTGTCTCCCAGCTCAGCCGTGGAACACTGTAACTCCTTTAGAGTTGCCATAGGCCTCTTGGTGGCCTCCCTGACTAGTGCCCTATACGCCCGGATACTCCGTTTTTGAGGACGGCCTGTTCTAGACAGATTCACAGTTGTGCCATATTCTCTCCATTTCTTAATAATGGACTTTACTGTGCTCTGAGAGGATATTCAATGCCTTGGAAATGTTCTTATATCCTACCCCTGATTGGTGCTTTTGAAGAACCTCATTTCGGATTTGCTTTGAATGTTCCTTCATCTTCATGATGTAGTTTTTGTTAGGAAATGTACTAACCAACTGTGGGACCTCCCAGAGACAGGTGTATTTAACCTGAAATCATGTGAAACACCTTAATTGCACACAGGTGGACTCCATTCAACTAATTATGTGACTTCTAAAGACAATTGGTTGCACCAGAGCTTATTTTGGTGTGTCATAGCAAAGGGGGTGAATACTTATGCAATCAATTATTTTCTGTTTTATATTTGTAATTAATTTAGAACAATTTGTAGATTTTATTTTTCACTTTGACATTATGGACTTTTCTTGTGTTGATCAGTGGCAAACATAGCGCTTAGCGTTGAGGCCAAAAAGCTCTATTTTGGTCTCATCAGACCATAGAATCTTCTTCCACTTGGTCTCAGAGTCTCCCACATGCCTTCTGGGAAACTCTAGCCGAGATTTGATGCGAGTTTTTTTCAACAATGGCTTTCTTTTTGCCACTCTCCCATAAAGGCCAGTTTTGTGAAGCACCCGGGCTATTGTTGCCATATGCACAGTGTCTCCCAGCTCAGCCGTGGAACACTGTAACTCCTATAGAGTTGCCATAGGCCTCTTGGTGGCCTCCCTGACTAGTGCACTTCTCGCCCGGATACTCCGTTTTTGAGGACAGCCTGTTCTAGACAGATTCACAGTTGTGCCATATTCTCTCCATTTCTTAATAATGGACTTTACTGTGCTCTGAGAGGATATTCAATGCCTTGGAAATGTTCTTATATCCTACCCCTGATTGGTGCTTTTGAAGAACCTTATTCCGGATTTGCTTTGAATGTTCCTTCATCTTCATGATGTAGTTTTTGTTAGGAAATGTACTAACCAACTGTGGGACCTCCCAGAGACAGGTGTATTTAACCTGAAATCATGTGAAACACCTTAATTGCACACAGGTGGACTCCATTTAACTAATTATGTGACTTCTAAAGACAACTGGTTGCACCAGAGCTTATTTAGGTGTGTCATAGCAAAGGGGGTGAATACTTATGCAATCAATTATTTTCTGTTTTATATTTGTAATTAATTTAGAACAATTTGTAGATTTTATTTTTCACTTTGACATTATGGACTTTTCTTGTGTTGATCAGTGGCAAACATAACGCTTAGCGTTGAGGCCAAAAAGCTCTATTTTGGTCTCATCAGACCATAGAATCTTCTTCCACTTGGTCTCAGAGTCTCCCACATGCCTTCTGGGAAACTCTAGCCGAGATATGATGCGAGTTCTTTTCAACAATGGCTTTCTTTTTGCCACTCTCCCATAAAGGCCAGTTTTGTGAAGCACCCGGGCTATTGTTGCCATATGCACAGTGTCTCCCAGCTCAGCCGTGGAACACTGTAACTCCTTTAGAGTTGCCATAGGCCTCTTGGTGGCCTCCCTGACTAGTGCCCTATACGCCCGGATACTCCGTTGTTGAGGACGGCCTGTTCTAGACAGATTCACAGTTGTGCCATATTCTCTCCATTTCTTAATAATGGACTTTACTGTGCTCTGAGAGGATATTCAATGCCTTGGAAATGTTCTTATATCCTACCCCTGATTGGTGCTTTTGAAGAACATCATTTCGGATTTGCTTTGAATGTTCCTTCATCTTCATGATGTAGTTTTTGTTAGGAAATGTACTAACCAACTGTGGGACCTCCCAGAGACAGGTGTATTTAACCTGAAATCATGTGAAACACCTTAATTGCACACAGGTGGACTCCATTCAACTAATTATGTGACTTCTAAAGACAATTGGTTGCACCAGAGCTTATTTTGGTGTGTCATAGCAAAGGGGGTGAATACTTATGCAATCAATTATTTTCTGTTTTATATTTGTAATTATTTTAGAACAATTTGTAGATTTTATTTTTCACTTTGACATTATGGACTTTTCTTGTGTTGATCAGTGGCAAACATAGCGCTTAGCGTTGAGGCCAAAAAGCTCTATTTTGGTCTCATCAGACCATAGAATCTTCTTCCACTTGGTCTCAGAGTCTCCCACATGCCTTCTGGGAAACTCTAGCCGAGATTTGATGCGAGTTTTTTTCAACAATGGCTTTCTTTTTGCCACTCTCCCATAAAGGCCAGTTTTGTGAAGCACCCGGGCTATTGTTGCCATATGCACAGTGTCTCCCAGCTCAGCCGTGGAACACTGTAACTCCTATAGAGTTGCCATAGGCCTCTTGGTGGCCTCCCTGACTAGTGCACTTCTCGCCCGGATACTCCGTTTTTGAGGACAGCCTGTTCTAGACAGATTCACAGTTGTGCCATATTCTCTCCATTTCTTAATAATGGACTTTACTGTGCTCTGAGAGGATATTCAATGCCTTGGAAATGTTCTTATATCCTACCCCTGATTGGTGCTTTTGAAGAACCTTATTCCGGATTTGCTTTGAATGTTCCTTCATCTTCATGATGTAGTTTTTGTTAGGAAATGTACTAACCAACTGTGGGACCTCCCAGAGACAGGTGTATTTAACCTGAAATCATGTGAAACACCTTAATTGCACACAGGTGGACTCCATTTAACTAATTATGTGACTTCTAAAGACAACTGGTTGCACCAGAGCTTATTTAGGTGTGTCATAGCAAAGGGGGTGAATACTTATGCAATCAATTATTTTCTGTTTTATATTTGTAATTAATTTAGAACAATTTGTAGATTTTATTTTTCACTTTGACATTATGGACTTTTCTTGTGTTGATCAGTGGCAAACATAACGCTTAGCGTTGAGGCCAAAAAGCTCTATTTTGGTCTCATCAGACCATAGAATCTTCTTCCACTTGGTCTCAGAGTCTCCCACATGCCTTCTGGGAAACTCTAGCCGAGATTTGATGCGAGTTCTTTTCAACAATGGCTTTCTTTTTGCCACTCTCCCATAAAGGCCAGTTTTGTGAAGCACCCGGGCTATTGTTGCCATATGCACAGTGTCTCCCAGCTCAGCCGTGGAACACTGTAACTCCTTTAGAGTTGCCATAGGCCTCTTGGTGGCCTCCCTGACTAGTGCCCTATACGCCCGGATACTCCGTTTTTGAGGACGGCCTGTTCTAGACAGATTCACAGTTGTGCCATATTCTCTCCATTTCTTAATAATGGACTTTACTGTGCTCTGAGAGGATATTCAATGCCTTGGAAATGTTCTTATATCCTACCCCTGATTGGTGCTTTTGAAGAACCTCATTTCGGATTTGCTTTGAATGTTCCTTCATCTTCATGATGTAGTTTTTGTTAGGAAATGTACTAACCAACTGTGGGACCTCCCAGAGACAGGTGTATTTAACCTGAAATCATGTGAAACACCTTAATTGCACACAGGTGGACTCCATTCAACTAATTATGTGACTTCTAAAGACAATTGGTTGCACCAGAGCTTATTTTGGTGTGTCATAGCAAAGGGGGTGAATACTTATGCAATCAATTATTTTCTGTTTTATATTTGTAATTAATTTAGAACAATTTGTAGATTTTATTTTTCACTTTGACATTATGGACTTTTCTTGTGTTGATCAGTGGCAAACATAGCGCTTAGCGTTGAGGCCAAAAAGCTCTATTTTGGTCTCATCAGACCATAGAATCTTCTTCCACTTGGTCTCAGAGTCTCCCACATGCCTTCTGGGAAACTCTAGCCGAGATTTGATGCGAGTTTTTTTCAACAATGGCTTTCTTTTTGCCACTCTCCCATAAAGGCCAGTTTTGTGAAGCACCCGGGCTATTGTTGCCATATGCACAGTGTCTCCCAGCTCAGCCGTGGAACACTGTAACTCCTATAGAGTTGCCATAGGCCTCTTGGTGGCCTCCCTGACTAGTGCACTTCTCGCCCGGATACTCCGTTTTTGAGGACAGCCTGTTCTAGACAGATTCACAGTTGTGCCATATTCTCTCCATTTCTTAATAATGGACTTTACTGTGCTCTGAGAGGATATTCAATGCCTTGGAAATGTTCTTATATCCTACCCCTGATTGGTGCTTTTGAAGAACCTTATTCCGGATTTGCTTTGAATGTTCCTTCATCTTCATGATGTAGTTTTTGTTAGGAAATGTACTAACCAACTGTGGGACCTCCCAGAGACAGGTGTATTTAACCTGAAATCATGTGAAACACCTTAATTGCACACAGGTGGACTCCATTTAACTAATTATGTGACTTCTAAAGACAACTGGTTGCACCAGAGCTTATTTAGGTGTGTCATAGCAAAGGGGGTGAATACTTATGCAATCAATTATTTTCTGTTTTATATTTGTAATTAATTTAGAACAATTTGTAGATTTTATTTTTCACTTTGACATTATGGACTTTTCTTGTGTTGATCAGTGGCAAACATAACGCTTAGCGTTGAGGCCAAAAAGCTCTATTTTGGTCTCATCAGACCATAGAATCTTCTTCCACTTGGTCTCAGAGTCTCCCACATGCCTTCTGGGAAACTCTAGCCGAGATTTGATGCGAGTTCTTTTCAACAATGGCTTTCTTTTTGCCACTCTCCCATAAAGGCCAGTTTTGTGAAGCACCCGGGCTATTGTTGCCATATGCACAGTGTCTCCCAGCTCAGCCGTGGAACACTGTAACTCCTTTAGAGTTGCCATAGGCCTCTTGGTGGCCTCCCTGACTAGTGCCCTATACGCCCGGATACTCCGTTTTTGAGGACGGCCTGTTCTAGACAGATTCACAGTTGTGCCATATTCTCTCCATTTCTTAATAATGGACTTTACTGTGCTCTGAGAGGATATTCAATGCCTTGGAAATGTTCTTATATCCTACCCCTGATTGGTGCTTTTGAAGAACCTTATTCCGGATTTGCTTTGAATGTTCCTTCATCTTCATCATGTAGTTTTTGTTAGGAAATGTACTAACCAACTGTGGGACCTCCCAGAGACAGGTGTATTTAACCTGAAATCATGTGAAACACCTCAATTGCACACAGGTGGACTCCATTCAACTAATTATGTGACTTCTAAAGACAATTGGTTGCACCAGAGCTTATTTAGGTGTGTCATAGCAAAGGGGGTGAATACTTATGCAATCAATTATTTTCTGTTTTATATTTGTAATTAATTTAGAATAATTTGTAGATTTTATTTTTCACTTTGACATTATGGACTTTTCTTGTGTTGATCAGTGGCAAACATAGCGCTTAGTGTTGAGGCCAAAAAGATCTATTTTGGTCTCATCAGACCATAGAATCTTCTTCCACTTGGTCTCAGAGTCTCCCACATGCCTTCTGGGAAACTCTAGCCGAGATTTGATGCGAGTTTTTTTCAACAATGGCTTTCTTTTTGCAACTCTCCCATAAAGGCCAGTTTTGTGAAGCACCCGGGCTATTGTTGCCATATGCACAGTGTCTCCCAGCTCAGCCGTGGAACACTGTAACTCCTTTAGAGTTGCCATAGGCCTCTTGGTGGCCTCCCTGACTAGTGCCCTATACGCCCGGATACTCCGTTTATGAGGACGGCCTGTTCTAGACAGATTAACAGTTGTGCCATATTCTCTCCGTTGCTTAATAATGGACTTTACTGTGCTGTGAGAGGATATTCAATGCCTTGGAAATGTTCTTATATCCTACCCCTGATTGGTGCTTTTGAAGAACCTTATTCCGGATTTGCTTTGAATGTTCCTTCATCTTCATGATGTAGTTTTTGTTAGGAAATGTACTAACCAACTGTGGGACCTCCCAGAGACAGGTGTATTTAACCTGAAATCATGTGAAACACCTTAATTGCACACAGGTGGACTCCACTCAACTAATTATGTGACTTCTAAAGACAATTGGCTGCACCAGAGCTTATTTAGGTGTGTCATAGCAAAGGGGGTGAATACTTATGCAATCAATTATTTTCTGTTTTATATTTGTAATTAATTTAGAACAATTTGTAGATTTTATTTTTCACTTTGACATTATGGACTTTTCTTGTGTTGATCAGTGGCAAACATAGCGCTTAGCGTTGAGGCCAAAAAGCTCTATTTTGGTCTCATCAGACCATAGAATCTTCTTCCACTTGGTCTCAGAGTCTCCCACATGCCTTCTGGGAAACTCTAGCCGAGATTTGATACGAGTTTTTTTCAACAATGGCTTTCTTTTTGCCACTCTCCCATAAAGGCCAGTTTTGTGAAGCACCCGGGCTATTGTTGCCATATGCACAGTGTCTCCCAGCTCAGCCGTGGAACACTGTAACTCCTTTAGAGTTGCCATAGGCCTCTTGGTGGCCTCCCTGACTATTGCCCTATACGCCCGGATACTCCGTTTTTGAGGACGGCCTGTTCTAGACAGATTCACAGTTGTGCCATATTCTCTCCATTTCTTAATAATGGACTTTACTGTGCTCTGAGATGATATTCAATGCCTTGGAAATGTTCTTATATCCTACCCCTGATTGGTGCTTTTGAAGAACCTTATTCCGGATTTGCTTTGAATGTTCCTTCATCTTCATGATGTAGTTTTTGTTAGGAAATGTACTAACCAACTGTGGGACCTCCCAGAGACAGGTGTATTTAACCTGAAATCATGTGAAACACCTTAATTGCACACAGGTGGACTCCATTCAACTAATTATGTGACTTCTAAAGACAACTGGTTGCACCAGAGCTTATTTAGGTGTGTCATAGCAAAGGGGGTGAATACTTATGCAATCAATTATTTTCTGTTTTATATTTGTAATTAATTTAGAACAATTTGTAGATTTTATTTTTCACTTTGACATTATGGACTTTTCTTGTGTTGATCAGTGGCAAACATAGCGCTTAGCGTTGAGGCCAAAAAGCTCTATTTTGGTCTCATCAGACCATAGAATCTTCTTCCACTTGGTCTCAGAGTCTCCCACATGCCTTCTGGGAAACTCTAGCCGTGATTTGATGCGAGTTTTTTTCAACATTGGCTTTCTTTTTGCCACTCTCCCATAAAGACCAGTTTTGTGAAGCACCCGGGCTATTGTTGCCATATGCACAGTGTCTCCCAGCTCAGCCGTGGAACACTGTAACTCCTTTAGAGTTGCCATAGGCCTCTTGGTGGCCTCCCTGACTAGTGCCCTATACGCCCGGATACTCCGTTTTTGAGGACGGCCTGTTCTAGACAGATTCACAGTTGTGCCATATTCTCTCCATTTCTTAATAATGGACTTTACTGTGCTCTGAGAGGATATTCAATGCCTTGGAAATGTTCTTATATCCTACCCCTGATTGGTGCTTTTGAAGAACCTTATTCCGGATTTGCTTTGAATGTTCCTTCATCTTCATGATGTAGTTTTTGTTAGGAAATGTACTAACCAACTGTGGGACCTCCCAGAGACAGGTGTATTTAACCTGAAATCATGTGAAACACCTTAATTGCACACAGGTGGACTCCATTCAACTAATTATGTGACTTCTAAAGACAACTGGTTGCACCAGAGCTTATTTAGGTGTGTCATAGCAAAGGGGGTGAATACTTATGCAATCAATTATTTTCTGTTTTATATTTGTAATTAATTTAGAACAATTTGTAGATTTTATTTTTCACTTTGACATTATGGACTTTTCTTGTGTTGATCAGTGGCAAACATAGCGCTTAGTGTTGAGGCCAAAAAGCTCTATTTTGGTCTCATCAGACCATAGAATCTTCTTCCACTTGGTCTCAGAGTCTCCCACATGCCTTCTGGGAAACTCTAGCCGAGATTTGATGCAAGTTTTTTTCAACAATGGCTTTCTTTTTGCCACTCTCCCATAAAGGCCAGTTTTGTGAAGCTCCCGGGCTATTGTTGCCATATGCACAGTGTCTCCCAGCTCAGCCGTGGAACACTGTAACTCCTTTAGAGTTGCCATAGGCCTCTTGGTGGCCTCCCTGACTAGTGCCCTATACGCCCGGATACTCAGTTTTTGAGGTCGGCCTGTTCTAGACAGATTCACAGTTGTGCCATATTCTCTCCATTTCTTAATAATGGACTTTACTGTGCTCTGAGATGATATTCAATGCCTTGGAAATGTTCTTATATCCTACCCCTGATTGGTGCTTTTGAAGAACCTTATTCCGGATTTGCTTTGAATGTTCCTTCATCTTCATGATGTAGTTTTTGTTAGGAAATGTACTAACCAACTGTGGGACCTCCCAGAGACAGGTGTATTTAACCTGAAATCATGTGAAACACCTTAATTGCACACAGGTGGACTCCATTCAACTAATTATGTGACTTCTAAAGACAACTGGTTGCACCAGAGCTTATTTAGGTGTGTCATAGCAAAGGGGGTGAATACTTATGCAATCAATTATTTTCTGTTTTATATTTGTAATTAATTTAGAACAAGTTGTAGATTTTATTTTTCACTTTGACATTATGGACTTTTCTTGTGTTGATCAGTGGCAAACATAGCGCTTAGCGTTGAGGCCAAAAAGCTCTATTTTGGTCTCATCAGACCATAGAATCTTCTTCCACTTGGTCTCAGAGTCTCCCACATGCCTTCTGGGAAACTCTAGCCGTGATTTGATGCGAGTTTTTTTCAACAATGGCTTTCTTTTTGCCACTCTCCCATAAAGACCAGTTTTGTGAAGCACCCGGGCTATTGTTGCCATATGCACAGTGTCTCCCAGCTCAGCCGTGGAACACTGTAACTCCTTTAGAGTTGCCATAGGCCTCTTGGTGGCCTCCCTGACTAGTGCCCTATACGCCCGGATACTCCGTTTTTGAGGACGGCCTGTTCTAGACAGATTCACAGTTGTGCCATATTCTCTCCATTTCTTAATAATGGACTTTACTGTGCTCTGAGAGGATATTCAATGCCTTGGAAATGTTCTTATATCCTACCCCTGATTGGTGCTTTTGAAGAACCTTATTCCGGATTTGCTTTGAATGTTCCTTCATCTTCATGATGTAGTTTTTGTTAGGAAATGTACTAACCAACTGTGGGACCTCCCAGAGACAGGTGTATTTAACCTGAAATCATGTGAAACACCTTAATTGCACACAGGTGGACTCCATTCAACTAATTATGTGACTTCTAAAGACAACTGGTTGCACCAGAGCTTATTTAGGTGTGTCATAGCAAAGGGGGTGAATACTTATGCAATCAATTATTTTCTGTTTTATATTTGTAATTAATTTAGAACAATTTGTAGATTTTATTTTTCACTTTGACATTATGGACTTTTCTTGTGTTGATCAGTGGCAAACATAGCGCTTAGTGTTGAGGCCAAAAAGCTCTATTTTGGTCTCATCAGACCATAGAATCTTCTTCCACTTGGTCTCAGACTCTCCCACATGCCTTCTGGGAAACTCTAGCCGAGATTTGATGCAAGTTTTTTTCAACAATGGCTTTCTTTTTGCCACTCTCCCATAAAGGCCAGTTTTGTGAAGCTCCCGGGCTATTGTTGCCATATGCACAGTGTCTCCCAGCTCAGCCGTGGAACACTGTAACTCCTTTAGAGTTGCCATAGGCCTCTTGGTGGCCTCCCTGACTAGTGCACTTCTCGCCCGGATACTCCGTTTTTGAGGACGGCCTGTTCTAGACAGATTCACAGTTGTGCCATTTTCTCTCCATTTCTTAATAATGGACTTTACTGTGGTCTGAGAGGATATTCAATGCCTTGGAAATGTTCTTATATCCTACCCCTGATTGGTGCTTTTGAAGAACCTTATTCCGGATTTGCTTTGAATGTTCCTTCATCTTCATCATGTAGTTTTTGTTAGGAAATGTACAAACCAACTGTGGGACCTCCCAGAGACAGGTGTATTTAACCTGAAATCATGTGAAACACCTTAATTGCACACAGGTGGACTCCATTCAACTAATTATGTGACTTCTAAAGACAATTGGTTGCACCAGAGCTTATTTAGGTGAGTCATAGCAAAGGGGGTGAATACTTATGCAATCAATTATTTTCTGTTTTATATTTGTAATTAATTTAGAACAATTTGTAGATTTTATTTTTCACTTTGACATTATGGACTTTTCTTGTGTTGATCAGTGGCAAACATAGCGCTTAGCGTTGAGGCCAAAAAGCTCTATTTTGGTCTCATCAGACCATAGAATCTTCTTCCACTTGGTCTCAGAGTCTCCCACATGCCTTCTGGGAAACTCTAGGCGAGATTTGATGCGAGTTTTTTTCAACAATGGCTTTCTTTTTGCCACTCTCCCATAAAGGCCAGTTTTGTGAAGCACCCGGGCTATTGTTGCCATATGCACAGTGTCTCCCAGCTCAGCCGTGGAACACTGTAACTCCTTTAGAGTTGCCATAGGCCTCTTGGTGGCCTCCCTGACTATTGCCCTATACGCCCGGATACTCCGTTTTTGAGGACGGCCTGTTCTAGACAGATTCACAGTTGTGCCATATTCTCTCCATTTCTTAATAATGGACTTTACTGTGCTCTGAGATGATATTCAATGCCTTGGAAATGTTCTTATATCCTACCCCTGATTGGTGCTTTTGAAGAACCTTATTCCGGATTTGCTTTGAATGTTCCTTCATCTTCATGATGTAGTTTTTGTTAGGAAATGTACTAACCAACTGTGGGACCTCCCAGAGACAGGTGTATTTAACCTGAAATCATGTGAAACACCTTAATTGCACACAGGTGGACTCCACTCAACTAATTATGTGACTTCTAAAGACAATTGGTTGCACCAGAGCTTATTTAGGTGTGTAATAGCAAAGGGGGTGAATACTTATGCAATCAATTATTTTCTGTTTTATATTTGTAATTAATTTAGAACAATTTGTAGATTTTATTTTTCACTTTGACATTATGGACTTTTCTTGTGTTGATCAGTGGCAAACATAGCGCTTAGCGTTGAGGCCAAAAAGCTCTATTTTGGTCTCATCAGACCATAGAATCTTCTTCCACTTGGTCTCAGAGTCTCCCACATGCCTTCTGGGAAACTCTAGCCGAGATTTGATGCGAGTTTTTTTCAACAATGGCTTTCTTTTTGCCACTCTCCCATAAAGGCCAGTTTTGTGAAGCACCCGGGCTATTGTTGCCATATGCACAGTGTCTCCCAGCTCAGCCGTGGAACACTGTAACTCCTTTAGAGTTGCCATAGGCCTCTTGGTGGCCTCCCTGACTAGTGCCCTATACGCCCGGATACTCAGTTTTTGAGGTCGGCCTGTTCTAGACAGATTCACAGTTGTGCCATATTCTCTCCATTTCTTAATAATGGACTTTACTGTGCTCTGAGATGATATTCAATGCCTTGGAAATGTTCTTATATCCTACCCCTGATTGGTGCTTTTGAAGAACCTTATTCCGGATTTGCTTTGAATGTTCCTTCATCTTCATGATGTAGTTTTTGTTAGGAAATGTACTAACCAACTGTGGGACCTCCCAGAGACAGGTCTATTTAACCTGAAATCATGTGAAACACCTTAATTGCACACAGGTGGACTCCATTCAACTAATTATGTGACTTCTAAAGACAACTGGTTGCACCAGAGCTTATTTAGGTGTGTCATAGCAAAGGGGGTGAATACTTATGCAATCAATTATTTTCTGTTTTATATTTGTAATTAATTTAGAACAATTTGTAGATTTTATTTTTCACTTTGACATTATGGACTTTTCTTGTGTTGATCAGTGGGAAACATAGCGCTTAGCGTTGAGGGCAAAAAGCTCTATTTTGGTCTCATCAGACCATAGAATCTTCTTCCACTTGGTCTCAGTGTCTCCCACATGCCTTCTGGGAAACTCTAGCCGAGATTTGATGCGAGTTCTTTTCAACAATGGCTTTCTTTTTGCCACTTTCCCAGAAAGGCCAGTTTTGTGAAGCACCCGGGCTATTGTTGCCATATGCACAGTGTCTCCCAGCTCAGCCGTGGAACACTGTAACTCCTTTAGAGTTGCCATAGGCCTCTTGGTGGCCTCCCTGACTAGTGCACTTCTCGCCCGGATACTCAGTTTTTGAGGACGGCCTGTTCTAGACAGATTCACAGTTGTGCCATTTTCTCTCCATTTCTTAATAATGGACTTTGCTGTGGTCTGAGAGGATATTCAATGCCTTGGAAATGTTCTTATATCCTACCCCTGATTGGTGCTTTTGAAGAACCTTATTCCGGATTTGCTTTGAATGTTCCTTCATCTTCATGATGTAGTTTTTGTTAGGAAATGTACTAACCAACTGTGGGACCTCCCAGAGACAGGTGTATTTAACCTGAAATCATGTTAAACACCTTAATTGCACACAGGTGGACTCCATTCAACTAATTATGTGACTTCTAAAGACAATTGGTTGCACCAGAGCTTACTTAGGTGTGTCATAGCAAAGGGGGTGAATACTTATGCAATCAATTATTTTCTGTTTTATATTTGTAATTAATTTAGAACAATTTGTAGATTTTATTTTTCACTTTGACATTATGGACTTTTCTTGTGTTGATCAGTGGCAAACATAGCGCTTAGCGTTGAGGCCAAAAAGCTCTATTTTGGTCTCATCAGACCATAGAATCTTCTTCCACTTGGTCTCAGAGTCTCCCACATGCCTTCTGGGAAACTCTAGCCGAGATTTGATGCGAGTTTTTTTCAACAATGGCTTTCTTTTTGCCACTCTCCCATAAAGGCCAGTTTTGTGAAGCACCCGGGCTATTGTTGCCATATGCACAGTGTCTCCCAGCTCAGCCGTGGAACACTGTAACTCCTTTAGAGTTGCCATAGGCCTTTTGGTGGCCTCCCTGACTAGTGCCCTATACGCCCGGATACTCCGTTTTTGAGGACGGCCTGTTCTAGACAGATTCACAGTTGTGCCATATTCTCTCCATTTCTTAATAATGGACTTTACTGTGCTCTGAGAGGATATTCAATGCCTTGGAAATGTTCTTATATCCTACCCCTGATTGGTGCTTTTGAAGAACCTTATTCCGGATTTGCTTTGAATGTTCCTTCATCTTCATGATGTAGTTTTTGTTAGGAAATGTACTAACCAACTGTGGGACCTCCCAGAGACAGGTGTATTTAACCTGAAATCATGTGAAACACCTTAATTGCACACAGGTGGACTCCATTCAACTAATTATGTGACTTCTAAAGACAACTGGTTGCACCAGAGCTTATTTAGGTGTGTCATAGCAAAGGGGGTGAATACTTATGCAATCAATTATTTTCTGTTTTATATTTGTAATTAATTTAGAACAATTTGTAGATTTTATTTTTCACTTTGACATTATGGACTTTTCTTGTGTTGATCAGTGGCAAACATAGCGCTTAGCGTTGAGGCCAAAAAGCTCTATTTTGGTCTCATCAGACCATAGAATCTTCTTCCACTTGGTCTCAGAGTCTCCCACATGCCTTCTGGGAAACTCTAGCCGAGATTTGATGCGAGTTTTTTTCAACAATGGCTTTCTTTTTGCCACTCTCCCATAAAGGCCAGTTTTGTGAAGCTCCCGGGCTATTGTTGCCATATGCACAGTGTCTCCCAGCTCAGCCGTGGAACACTGTAACTCCTTTAGAGTTGCCATAGGCCTCTTGGTGGCCTCCCTGACTAGTGCCCTATACGCCCGGATACTCAGTTTTTGAGGTCGGCCTGTTCTAGACAGATTCACAGTTGTGCCATATTCTCTCCATTTCTTAATAATGGACTTTACTGTGCTCTGAGATGATATTCAATGCCTTGGAAATGTTCTTATATCCTACCCCTGATTGGTGCTTTTGAAGAACCTTATTCCGGATTTGCTTTGAATGTTCCTTCATCTTCATGATGTAGTTTTTGTTAGGAAATGTACTAACCAACTGTGGGACCTCCCAGAGACAGGTGTATTTAACCTAAAATCATGTGAAACACCTTAATTGCACACAGGTGGACTCCATTCAACTAATTATGTGACTTCTAAAGACAACTGGTTGCACCAGAGCTTATTTAGGTGTGTCATAGCAAAGGGGGTGAATACTTATGCAATCAATTATTTTCTGTTTTATATTTGTAATTAATTTAGAACAATTTGTAGATTTTATTTTTCACTTTGACATTATGGACTTTTCTTGTGTTGATCAGTGGCAAACATAGCGCTTAGCGTTGAGGCCAAAAAGCTCTATTTTGGTCTCATCAGACCATAGAATCTTCTTCCACTTGGTCTCAGAGTCTCCCACATGCCTTCTGGGAAACTCTAGCCGAGATTTGATGCGAGTTTTTTTCAACAATGGCTTTCTTTTTGCCACTCTCCCATAAAGGCCAGTTTTGTGAAGCACCCGGGCTATTGTTGCCATATGCACAGTGTCTCCCAGCTCAGCCGTGGAACACTGTAACTCCTTTAGAGTTGCCATAGGCCTTTTGGTGGCCTCCCTAACTAGTGCCCTATACGCCCGGATACTCCGTTTTTGAGGACGGCCTGTTCTAGACAGATTCACAGTTGTGCCATATTCTCTCCATTTCTTAATAATGGACTTTACTGTGCTCTGAGAGGATATTCAATGCCTTGGAAATGTTCTTATATCCTACCCCTGATTGGTGCTTTTGAAGAACCTTATTCCGGATTTGCTTTGAATGTTCCTTCATCTTCATGATGTAGTTTTTGTTAGGAAATGTACTAACCAACTGTGGGACCTCCCAGAGACAGGTGTATTTAACCTGAAATCATGTGAAACACCTTAATTGCACACAGGTGGACTCCATTCAACTAATTATGTGACTTCTAAAGACAACTGGTTGCACCAGAGCTTATTTAGGTGTGTCATAGCAAAGGGGGTGAATACTTATGCAATCAATTATTTTCTGTTTTATATTTGTAATTAATTTAGAACAATTTGTAGATTTTATTTTTCACTTTGACATTATGGACTTTTCTTGTGTTGATCAGTGGCAAACATAGCGCTTAGCGTTGAGGCCAAAAAGCTCTATTTTGGTCTCATCAGACCATAGAATCTTCTTCCACTTGGTCTCAGAGTCTCCCACATGCCTTCTGGGAAACTCTAGGCGAGATTTGATGCGAGTTTTTTTCAACAATGGCTTTCTTTTTGCCACTCTCCCATAAAGGCCAGTTTTGTGAAGCACCCGGGCTATTGTTGCCATATGCACAGTGTCTCCCAGCTCAGCCGTGGAACACTGTAACTCCTTTAGAGTTGCCATAGGCCTCTTGGTGGCCTCCCTGACTATTGCCCTATACGCCCGGATACTCCGTTTTTGAGGACGGCCTGTTCTAGACAGATTCACAGTTGTGCCATATTCTCTCCATTTCTTAATAATGGACTTTACTGTGCTCTGAGATGATATTCAATGCCTTGGAAATGTTCTTATATCCTACCCCTGATTGGTGCTTTTGAAGAACCTTATTCCGGATTTGCTTTGAATGTTCCTTCATCTTCATGATGTAGTTTTTGTTAGGAAATGTACTAACCAACTGTGGGACCTCCCAGAGACAGGTGTATTTAACCTGAAATCATGTGAAACACCTTAATTGCACACAGGTGGACTCCATTCAACTAATTATGTGACTTCTAAAGACAACTGGTTGCACCAGAGCTTATTTAGGTGTGTCATAGCAAAGGGGGTGGTTACTTATGCAATCAATTATTTTCTGTTTTATATTTGTAATTAATTTAGAACAATTTGTAGATTTTATTTTTCACTTTGACATTATGGACTTTTCTTGTGTTGATCAGTGGCAAACATAGCGCTTAGTGTTGAGGCCAAAAAGCTCTATTTTGGTCTCATCAGACCATAGAATCTTCTTCCACTTGGTCTCAGAGTCTCCCACATGCCTTCTGGGAAACTCTAGCCGAGATTTGATGCAAGTTTTTTTCAACAATGGCTTTCTTTTTGCCACTCTCCCATAAAGGCCAGTTTTGTGAAGCTCCCGGGCTATTGTTGCCATATGCACAGTGTCTCCCAGCTCAGCCGTGGAACACTGTAACTCCTTTAGAGTTGCCATAGGCCTCTTGGTGGCCTCCCTGACTAGTGCCCTATACGCCCGGATACTCAGTTTTTGAGGTCGGCCTGTTCTAGACAGATTCACAGTTGTGCCATATTCTCTCCATTTCTTAATAATGGACTTTACTGTGCTCTGAGATGATATTCAATGCCTTGGAAATGTTCTTATATCCTACCCCTGATTGGTGCTTTTGAAGAACCTTATTCCGGATTTGCTTTGAATGTTCCTTCATCTTCATGATGTAGTTTTTGTTAGGAAATGTACTAACCAACTGTGGGACCTCCCAGAGACAGGTGTATTTAACCTAAAATCATGTGAAACACCTTAATTGCACACAGGTGGACTCCATTCAACTAATTATGTGACTTCTAAAGACAACTGGTTGCACCAGAGCTTATTTAGGTGTGTCATAGCAAAGGGGGTGAATACTTATGCAATCAATTATTTTCTGTTTTATATTTGTAATTAATTTAGAACAATTTGTAGATTTTATTTTTCACTTTGACATTATGGACTTTTCTTGTGTTGATCAGTGGCAAACATAGCGCTTAGCGTTGAGGCCAAAAAGCTCTATTTTGGTCTCATCAGACCATAGAATCTTCTTCCACTTGGTCTCAGAGTCTCCCACATGCCCTCTGGGAAACTCTAGCCGAGATTTGATGCGAGTTTTTTTCAACAATGGCATTCTTTTTGCAACTCTCCCATAAAGGCCAGTTTTGTGAAGCACCCGGGCTATTGTTGCCATATGCACAGTGTCTCCCAGCTCAGCCGTGGAACACTGTAACTCCTTTAGAGTTGCCATAGGCCTCTTGGTGGCCTCCCTGACTAGTGCCCTATACGCCCGGATACTCCGTTTATGAGGATGGCCTGTTCTAGACAGATTCACAGTTGTGCCATATTCTCTCCGTTGCTTAATAATGGACTTTACTGTGCTGTGAGAGGATATTCAATGCCTTGGAAATGTTCTTATATCCTACCCCTGATTGGTGCTTTTGAAGAACCTTATTCCGGATTTGCTTTGAATGTTCCTTCATCTTCATGATGTAGTTTTTGTTAGGAAATGTACTAACCAACTGTGGGACCTCCCAGAGACAGGTGTATTTAACCTGAAATCATGTGAAACACCTTAATTGCACACAGGTGGACTCCATTCAACTAATTATGTGACTTCTAAAGACAATTGGCTGCACCAGAGCTTATTTAGGTGTGTCATAGCAAAGGGGGTGAATACTTATGCAATCAATTATTTTCTGTTTTATATTTGTAATTAATTTAGAACAATTTGTAGATTTTATTTTTCACTTTGACATTATGGACTTTTCTTGTGTTGATCAGTGGCAAACATAGCGCTTAGCGTTGAGGCCAAAAAGCTCTATTTTGGTCTCATCAGACCATAGAATCTTCTTCCACTTGGTCTCAGAGTCTCCCACATGCCTTCTGGGAAACTCTAGCCGAGATTTGATGCAAGTTTTTTTCAACAATGGCTTTCTTTTTGCCACTCTCCCATAAAGGCCAGTTTTATGAAGCACCCGGGCTATTATTGCCATATGCACAGTGTCTCCCAGCTCAGCCGTGGAACACTGTAACTCCTTTAGAGTTGCCATAGGCCTCTTGGTGGCCTCCCTGACTAGTGCCCTATACGCCCGGATACTCAGTTTTTGAGGTCGGCCTGTTCTAGACAGATTCACAGTTGTGCCATATTCTCTCCATTTCTTAATAATGGACTTTACTGTGCTCTGAGATGATATTCAATGCCTTGGAAATGTTCTTATATCCTACCCCTGATTGGTGCTTTTGAAGAACCTTATTCCGGATTTGCTTTGAATGTTCCTTCATCTTCATGATGTAGTTTTTGTTAGGAAATGTACTAACCAACTGTGGGACCTCCCAGAGACAGGTGTATTTAACCTGAAATCATGTGAAACACCTTAATTGCACACAGGTGGACTCCATTCAACTAATTATGTGACTTCTAAAGACAACTGGTTGCACCAGAGCTTATTTAGGTGTGTCATAGCAAAGGGGGTGAATACTTATGCAATCAATTATTTTCTGTTTTATATTTGTAATTAATTTAGAACAATTTGTAGATTTTATTTTTCACTTTGACATTATGGACTTTTCTTGTGTTGATCAGTGGCAAACATAGCGCTTAGCGTTGAGGCCAAAAAGCTCTATTTTGGTCTCATCAGACCATAGAATCTTCTTCCACTTGGTCTCAGAGTCTCCCACATGCCTTCTGGGAAACTCTAGCCGAGATTTGATGCGAGTTTTTTTCAACAATGGCTTTCTTTTTGCCACTTTCCCAGAAAGGCCAGTTTTGTGAAGCACCCGGGCTATTGTTGCCATATGCACAGTGTCTCCCAGCTCAGCCGTGGAACACTGTAACTCCTTTAGAGTTGCCATAGGCCTCTTGGTGGCCTCCCTGACTAGTGCCCTATACGCCCGGATACTCCATTTATGACGATGGCCTGTTCTAGACAGATTCATAGTTGTGCCATATTCTCTCCGTTGCTTAATAATGGACTTTACTGTGCTGTGAGAGGATATTCAATGCCTTGGAAATGTTCTTATATCCTACCCCTGATTGGTGCTTTTGAAGAACCTTATTCCGGATTTGCTTTGAATGTTCCTTCATCTTCATGATGTAGTTTTTGTTAGGAAATGTACTAACCAACTGTGGGACCTCCCAGAGACAGGTGTATTTAACCTGAAATCATGTGAAACACCTTCATTGCACACAGGTGGACTCAATTCAACTAATTATGTGACTTCTAAAGACAACTGGTTGCACCAGAGCTTATTTAGGTGTGTCATAGCAAAGGGGGTGAATACTTATGCAATCAATTATTTTCTGTTTTATATTTGTAATTAATTTAGAACAATTTGTAGATTTTATTTTTCACTTTGACATTATGGACTTTTCTTGTGTTGATCAGTGGCAAACATAGCGCTTAGCGTTGAGGCCAAAAAGCTCTATTTTGGTCTCATCAGACCATAGAATCTTCTTCCACTTGGTCTCAGAGTCTCCCACATGCCTTCTGGGAAACTCTAGCCGAGATTTGATGCGAGTTTTTTTCAACAATGGCTTTCTTTTTGCCACTCTCCCATAAAGGCCAGTTTTGTGAAGCACCCGGGCTATTGTTGCCATATGCACAGTGTCTCCCAGCTCAGCTGTGGAACACTGTAACTCCTTTAGAGTTGCCATAGGCCTCTTGGTGGCCTCCCTGACTAGTGCCCTATACGCCCGGATACTCCGTTTTTGAGGACGGCCTGTTCTAGACAGATTCACAGTTGTGCCATATTCTCTCCATTTCTTAATAATGGACTTTACTGTGCTCTGAGATGATATTCAATGCCTTGGAAATGTTCTTATATCCTACCCCTGATTGGTGCTTTTGAAGAACCTTATTCCGGATTTGCTTTGAATGTTCCTTCATCTTCATGATGTAGTTTTTGTTAGGAAATGTACTAACCAACTGTGGGACCTCCCAGAGACAGGTGTATTTAACCTGAAATCATGTGAAACACCTTAATTGCACACAGGTGGACTCCATTCAACTAATTATGTGACTTCTAAAGACAATTGGCTGCACCAGAGCTTATTTAGGTGTGTCATAGCAAAGGGGGTGAATACTTATGCAATCAATTATTTTCTGTTTTATATTTGTAATTAATTTAGAACAATTTGTAGATTTTATTTTTCACTTTGACATTATGGACTTTTCTTGTGTTGATCAGTGGCAAACATAGCGCTTAGCGTTGAGGCCAAAAAGCTCTATTTTGGTCTCATCAGACCATAGAATCTTCTTCCACTTGGTCTCAGAGTCTCCCACATGCCTTCTGGGAAACTCTAGCCGAGATTTGATGCGAGTTTTTTTCAACAATGGCTTTCTTTTTGCCACTCTCCCATAAAGGCCAGTTTTGTAAAGCACCCGGGCTATTGTTGCCATATGCACAGTGTCTCCCAGCTCAGCCGTGGAACACTGTAACTCCTTTAGAGTTGCCATAGGCCTCTTGGTGGCCTCCCTGACTAGTGCCCTATACGCCCGGATACTCCGTTTTGGAGGACGGCCTGTTCTAGACAGATTCACAGTTGTGCCATATTCTCTCCATTTCTTAATAATGGACTTTACTGTGCTCTGAGAGGATATTCAATGCCTTGGAAATGTTCTTATATCCTACCCCTGATTGGTGCTTTTGAAGAACCTTATTCCGGATTTGCTTTGAATGTTCCTTCATCTTCATGATGTAGTTTTTGTTAGGAAATGTGCTAACCAACTGTGGGACCTCCCAGAGACAGGTGTATTTAACCTGAAATCATATGAAACACCTTAATTGCACACAGGTGGACTCCATTCAACTAATTATCTGACTTCTAAAGACAATTGGTTGCACCAGAGCTTATTTAGGTGTGTCATAGCAAAGGGGGTGAATACTTATGCAATCAATTATTTTCTGTTTTAGATTTGTAATTAATTTAGAACAATTTGTAGATTTTATTTTTCACTTTGACATTATGGACTTTTCTTGTGTTGATCAGTGGCAAACATAGCGCTTAGTGTTGAGGCCAAAAAGCTCTATTTTGGTCTCATCAGACCATAGAATCTTCTTCCACTTGGTCTCAGAGTCTCCCACATGCCTTCTGGGAAACTCTAGCCGAGATTTGATGCGAGTTTTTTTCAACAATGGCTTTCTTTTTGCCACTCTCCCATAAAGGCCAGTTTTGTGAAGCACCCGGGCTATTGTTGCCATATGCACAGTGTCTCCCAGCTCAGCCGTGGAACACTGTAAATCCTTTAGAGTTGCCATAGGCCTCTTGGTGGCCTCCCTGACTAGTGCCCTATACGCCCGGATACTCCGTTTTTGAGGACGGCCTGTTCTAGACAGATTCACAGTTGTGCCATATTCTCTCCATTTCTTAATAATGGACTTTACTGTGCTCTGAGATGATATTCAATGCCTTGGAAATGTTCTTATATCCTACCCCTGATTGGTGCTTTTGAAGAACCTTATTCCGGATTTGCTTTGAATGTTCCTTCATCTTCATGATGTAGTTTTTGTTAGGAAATGTACTAACCAACTGTGGGACCTCCCAGAGACAGGTGTATTTAACCTGAAATCATGTGAAACACCTTAATTGCACACAGGTGGACTCCATTCAACTAATTATGTGACTTCTAAAGACAATTGGCTGCACCAGAGCTTATTTAGGTGTGTCATAGCAAAGGGGGTGAATACTTATGCAATCAATTATTTTCTGTTTTATATTTGTAATTAATTTAGAACAATTTGTAGATTTTATTTTTCACTTTGACATTATGGACTTTTCTTGTGTTGATCAGTGGCAAACATAGCGCTTAGCGTTGAGGCCAAAAAGCTCTATTTTGGTCTCATCAGACCATAGAATCTTCTTCCACTTGGTCTCAGAGTCTCCCACATGCCTTCTGGGAAACTCTAGCCGAGATTTGATGCGAGTTTTTTTCAACAATGGCTTTCTTTTTGCCACTCTCCCATAAAGGCCAGTTTTGTGAAGCACCCGGGCTATTGTTGCCATATGCACAGTGTCTCCCAGCTCAGCCGTGGAACACTGTAACTCCTTTAGAGTTGCCATAGGCCTCTTGGTGGCCTCCCTGACTAGTGCCCTATACGCCCGGATACTCCGTTTTGGAGGACGGCCTGTTCTAGACAGATTCACAGTTGTGCCATATTCTCTCCATTTCTTAATAATGGACTTTACTGTGCTCTGAGAGGATATTCAATGCCTTGGAAATGTTCTTATATCCTACCCCTGATTGGTGCTTTTGAAGAACCTTATTCCGGATTTGCTTTGAATGTTCCTTCATCTTCATGATGTAGTTTTTGTTAGGAAATGTGCTAACCAACTGTGGGACCTCCCAGAGACAGGTGTATTTAACCTGAAATCATATGAAACACCTTAATTGCACACAGGTGGACTCCATTCAACTAATTATCTGACTTCTAAAGACAATTGGTTGCACCAGAGCTTATTTAGGTGTGTCATAGCAAAGGGGGTGAATACTTATGCAATCAATTATTTTCTGTTTTAGATTTGTAATTAATTTAGAACAATTTGTAGATTTTATTTTTCACTTTGACATTATGGACTTTTCTTGTGTTGATCAGTGGCAAACATAGCGCTTCGTGTTGAGGCCAAAAAGCTCTATTTTGGTCTCATCAGACCATAGAATCTTCTTCCACTTGGTCTCAGAGTCTCCCACATGCCTTCTGGGAAACTCTAGCCGAGATTTGATGCGAGTTTTTTTCAACAATGGCTTTCTTTTTGCCACTCTCCCATAAAGGCCAGTTTTGTGAAGCACCCGGGCTATTGTTGCCATATGCACAGTGTCTCCCAGCTCAGCCGTGGAACACTGTAAATCCTTTAGAGTTGCCATAGGCCTCTTGGTGGCCTCCCTGACTAGTGCCCTATACGCCCGGATACTCCGTTTTTGAGGACGGCCTGTTGTAGACAGATTCACAGTTGTGCCATATTCTCTCCATTTCTTAATAATGGATTTTACTGTGCTCTGAGAGGATATTCAATGCCTTGGAAATGTTCTTATATCCTACCCCTGATTGGTGCTTTTGAAGAACCTTATTCCGGATTTGCTTTGAATGTTCCTTCATCTTCATGATGTAGTTTTTGTTAGGAAATGTACTAAACAACTGTGGGACCTCCCAGAGACAGGTGTATTTAACCTGAAATCATGTGAAACACCTTAATTGCACACAGGTGGACTCCATTCAACTAATTATGTGACTTCTAAAGACAATTGGTTGCACCAGAGCTTATTTAGGTGTGTCATAGCAAAGGGGGTGAATACTTATGCAATCAATTATTTTCTGTTTTATATTTGTAATTAATTTAGAACAATTTGTAGATTTTATTTTTCACTTTGACATTATGGACTTTTCTTGTGTTGATCAGTGGCAAACATAGCGCTTAGCGTTGAGGCCAAAAAGCTCTATTTTGGTCTCATCAGACCATAGAATCTTCTTCCACTTGGTCTCAGAGTCTCCCACATGCCTTCTGGGAAACTCTAGCCGAGATTTGATGCGAGTTTTTTTACAATGGCTTTCTTTTTGCCACTTTCCCAGAAAGGCCAGTTTTGTGAAGCACCCGGGCTATTGTTGCCATATGCACAGTGTCTCCCAGCTCAGCCGTGGAACGCTGTAACTCCTTTAGAGTTGCCATAGGCCTCTTGGTGGCCTCCCTGACTAGTGCCCTATACGCCCGGATACTCCGTTTTTGAGGACGGCCTGTTCTAGACAGATTCACAGTTGTGCCATATTCTCTCCATTTCTTAATAATGGACTTTACTGTGGTCTGAGAGGATATTCAATGCCTTGGAAATGTTCTTATATCCTACCCCTGATTGGTGCTTTTGAAGAACCTTATTCCGGATTTGCTTTGAATGTTCCTTCATCTTCATGATGTAGTTTTTGTTAGGAAATGTACTAACCAACTGTGGGACCTCCCAGAGACAGGTGTATTTAACCTGAAATCATGTGAAACACCTTAATTGCACACAGGTGGACTCCATTAAACTAATTATGTGACTTCTAAAGACAACTGGTTGCACCAGAGCTTATTTAGGTGTGTCATAGCAAAGGGGGTGAATACTTATGCAATCAATTATTTTCTGTTTTATATTTGTAATTAATTTAGAACAATTTGTAGATTTTATTTTTCACTTTGACATTATGGACTTTTCTTGTGTTGATCAGTGGCAAACATAACGCTTAGCGTTGAGGCCAAAAAGCTCTATTTTGGTCTCATCAGACCATAGAATCTTCTTCCACTTGGTCTCAGAGTCTCCCACATGCCTTCTGGGAAACTCTAGCCGAGATTTGATGCGAGTTCTTTTCAACAATGGCTTTCTTTTTGCCACTCTCCCATAAAGGCCAGTTTTGTGAAGCACCCGGGCTATTGTTGCCATATGCACAGTGTCTCCCAGCTCAGCCGTGGAACACTGTAACTCCTTTAGAGTTGCCATAGGCCTCTTGGTGGCCTCCCTGACTAGTGCCCTATACGCCCGGATACTCCGTTTTTGAGGACGGCCTGTTCTAGACAGATTCACAGTTGTGCCATATTCTCTCCATTTCTTAATAATGGACTTTACTGTGCTCTGAGAGGATATT
This sequence comes from Acipenser ruthenus, assembly GCF_902713425.1. Classification (NCBI taxonomy): domain Eukaryota; kingdom Metazoa; phylum Chordata; class Actinopteri; order Acipenseriformes; family Acipenseridae; genus Acipenser; species Acipenser ruthenus. The sequence continues at coordinate 273,321 of NW_026707576.1, forward strand.
CAATGCCTTGGAAATGTTCTTATATCCTACCCCTGATTGGTGCTTTTGAAGAACCTTATTCCGGATTTGCTTTGAATGTTCCTTCATCTTCATCATGTAGTTTTTGTTAGGAAATGTACTAACCAACTGTGGGACCTCCCAGAGACAGGTGTATTTAACCTGAAATCATGTGAAACACCTTAATTGCACACAGGTGGACTCCATTCAACTAATTTTGTGACTTCTAAAGACAACTGGTTGCACCAGAGCTTATTTAGGTGTGTCATAGCAAAGGGGGTGAATACTTATGCAATCAATTATTTTCTGTTTTATATTTGTAATTAATTTAGAACAATTTGTAGATTTTATTTTTCACTTTGACATTATGGACTTTTCTTGTGTTGATCAGTGGCAAACATAGCGCTTAGCGTTGAGGCCAAAAAGCTCTATTTTGGTCTCATCAGACCATAGAATCTTCTTCCACTTGGTCTCAGAGTCTCCCACATGCCTTCTGGGAAACTCTAGCCGAGATTTGATGCGAGTTTTTTTCAACAATGGCTTTCTTTTTGCCACTCTCCCATAAAGGCCAGTTTTGTGAAGCACCCGGGCTATTGTTGCCATATGCACAGTGTCTCCCAGCTCAGCCGTGGAACACTGTAACTCCTTTAGAGTTGCCATAGGCCTCTTGGTGGCCTCCCTGACTAGTGCCCTATACGCCCGGATACTCCGTTTTTGAGGACGGCCTGTTCTAGACAGATTCACAGTTGTGCCATATTCTCTCCATTTCTTAATAATGGACTTTACTGTGCTCTGAGAGGATATTCAATGCCTTGGAAATGTTCTTATATCCTACCCCTGATTGGTGCTTTTGAAGAACCTTATTCCGGATTTGCTTTGAATGTTCCTTCATCTTCATGATGTAGTTTTTGTTAGGAAATGTACTAACCAACTGTGGGACCTCCCAGAGACAGGTGTATTTAACCTGAAATCATGTGAAACACCTTAATTGCACACAGGTGGACTCCATTAAACTAATTATGTGACTTCTAAAGACAACTGGTTGCACCAGAGCTTATTTAGGTGTGTCATAGCAAAGGGGATGAATACTTATGCAATCAATTATTTTCTGTTTTATATTTGTAATTAATTTAGAACAATTTGTAGATTTTATTTTTCACTTTGACATTATGGACTTTTCTTGTGTTGATCAGTGGCAAACATAACGCTTAGCGTTGAGGCCAAAAAGCTCTATTTTGGTCTCATCAGACCATAGAATCTTCTTCCACTTGGTCTCAGAGTCTCCCACATGTCTTCTGGGAAACTCTAGCCGAGATTTGATGCGAGTTCTTTTCAACAATGGCTTTCTTTTTGCCACTCTCCCATAAAGGCCAGTTTTGTGAAGCACCCGGGCTATTGTTGCCATATGCACAGTGTCTCCCAGCTCAGCCGTGGAACACTGTAACTCCTTTAGAGTTGCCATAGGCCTCTTGGTGGCCTCCCTGACTAGTGCCCTATACGCCCGGATACTCCGTTTTTGAGGACGGCCTGTTCTAGACAGATTCACAGTTGTGCCATATTCTCTCCATTTCTTAATAATGGACTTTACTGTGCTCTGAGAGGATATTCAATGCCTTGGAAATGTTCTTATATCCTACCCCTGATTGGTGCTTTTGAAGAACCTTATTCCGGATTTGCTTTGAATGTTCCTTCATCTTCATCATGTAGTTTTTGTTAGGAAATGTACTAACCAACTGTGGGACCTCCCAGAGACAGGTCTATTTAACCTGAAATCATGTGAAACACCTCAATTGCACACAGGTGGACTCCATTCAACTAATTATGTGACTTCTAAAGACAATTGGTTGCACCAGAGCTTATTTAGGTGTGTCATAGCAAAGGGGGTGAATACTTATGCAATCAATTATTTTCTGTTTTATATTTGTAATTAATTTAGAACAATTTGTAGATTTTATTTTTCACTTTGACATTATGGACTTTTCTTGTGTTGATCAGTGGCAAACATAGCGCTTAGCGTTGAGGACAAAAAGCTCTATTTTGGTCTCATCAGACCATAGAATCTTCTTCCACTTGGTCTCAGAGTCTCCCACATGCCTTCTGGGAAACTCTAGCCGAGATTTGATGCGAGTTTTTTTCTTTTTGCCACTCTCCCATAAAGGCCAGTTTTGTGAAGCACCCGGGCTATTGTTGCCATATGCACAGTGTCTCCCAGCTCAGCCGTGGAACACTGTAACTCCTTTAGAGTTGCCATAGGCCTCTTGGTGGCCTCCCTGACTAGTGCCCTATATGCCCGGATACTCCGTTTTTGAGGACGGCCTGTTCTAGACAGATTCACAGTTGTGCCATATTCTCTCCATTTCTTAATAATGGACTTTACTGTGCTCTGAGAGGATATTCAATGCCTTGGAAATGTTCTTATATCCTACCCCTGATTGGTGCTTTTGAAGAACCTTATTCCGGATTTGCTTTGAATGTTCCTTCACCTTCATGATGTAGTTTTTGTTAGGAAATGTACTAACCAACTGTGGGACCTCCCAGAGACAGGTGTATTTAACCTGAAATCATGTGAAACACCTTAATTGCACACAGGTGGACTCCATTCAACTAATTATGTGACTTCTAAAGACAATTGGTTGCACCAGAGCTTATTTAGGTGTGTCATAGCAAAGGGGGTGAATACTTATGCAATCAATTATTTTCTGTTTTATATTTGTAATTAATTTAGAACAATTTGTAGATTTTATTTTTCACTTTGACATTATGGACTTTTCTTGTGTTGATCAGTAGCAAACATAGCGCTTAGCGTTGAGGCCAAAAAGCTCTATTTTGGTCTCATCAGACCATAGAATCTTCTTCCACTTGGTCTCAGAGTCTCCCACATGCCTTCTGGGAAACTCTAGCCGAGATTTGATGCGAGTTTTTTTCAACAATGGCTTTCTTTTTGCCACTCTCCCATAAAGGCCAGTTTTGTGAAGCACCCGGGCTATTGTTGCCATATGCACAGTGTCTCCCAGCTCAGCCGTGGAACACTGTAACTCCTTTAGAGTTGCCATAGGCCTCTTGGTGGCCTCCCTGACTAGTGCCCTATACGCCCGGATACTCCGTTTTTGAGGACGGCCTGTTCTAGACAGATTCACAGTTGTGCCATATTCTCTCCATTTCTTAATAATGGACTTTACTGTGCTCTGAGAGGATATTCAATGCCTTGGAAATGTTCTTATATCCTACCCCTGATTGGTGATTTTGAAGAACCTTATTCCGGATTTGCTTTGAATGTTCCTTCATCTTCATGATGTAGTTTTTGTTAGGAAATGTACTAACCAACTGTGGGACCTCCCAGAGACAGGTGTATTTAACCTGAAATCATGTGAAACACCTTAATTGCACACAGGTGGACTCCATTCAACTAATTATGTGACTTCTAAAGACAATTGGTTGCACCAGAGCTTATTTAGGTGTGTCATAGCAAAGGGGGTGAATACTTATGCAATCAATTATTTTCTGTTTTATATTTGTAATTAATTTAGAACAAGTTGTAGATTTTATTTTTCACTTTGACATTATGGACTTTTCTTGTGTTGATCAGTGGCAAAAACTCCCAATTAAATCCATTTTGATTCCATGTTGTAACACAATGAAATGTGGAAAAGTCCAAGGGGGGTGAATACTTTTGAGAGCCACTGTATTTCTTAGCAGACACCCTTATCCAGGACGACTTACAATTGTTACAAGATATCACATTATTTTTACATACAATTATATTATTTTTCTACATACAATTACCCATTTATACAGTTGGATTTTTACTGGAGCAATCTAGGTAAAGTACCTTGCTCAAGGGTACAGCAGCAATGTCCCCCACCTGGGATTGAACCCACGACCTTCTAGTCAAGAGTCCCGAGACCTAACCACTACTCCACACTGCCGCCCTGACCATAGTCAAAATTGAGCTACATGACCAGAGTCACCATTGAGCTACATGACCAGAGTCACCATTGAGCTACATGACCAGAGTCACCATTGAGCTAAATGACCATAGTTAGAATAGAATTGACTAGAGTCAGAATAGTGCTACATTGGAGGCTGTGTGGTCCAGTGGTTAAAGAAAAGGGCTTGTAACCAGGAGGTCCCCGGTTCAAATCCCACCTTAGCCACTGACTCACTGTGTGACCCTGAGCAAGTC